>NW_020955417.1:101348-174203 GCF_003031625.1 Empidonax traillii | reverse complement strand
AGGTGCGCGGGGCTGCTGCGGGGCGCCGGTGGTGGCTGCAGCCGCCGCGGGTACGGCGGGGCTGTGCCCGCGCCCCTCCCGGCGGAGCGGGCCGGGGGGCGCCGCCGGTGCTGAAGGGACAGCGCCGCGCTCCCGCCTCCGCCCCTGCGCCCGGCCGGTCCGGGTCGAGCGCTGCCGGTGCGGGCGGCGGGACCCGCGGCGCTGCCGCTGCTCCTCCCGCTGCCGCCGCCGCCGCCGCTGCCGAGCGCTCGGTGCAGCCCGCCCGCCCGCCCGCCGGGCACCGCCGCGCAGGCGCTGCTCCCGCCCGGTCCTAGCGCCGGCCGCGCCCCCCCGGCCCCGCCGCCCCTCGGCCGCCGCTTCCCCCACCCGTGCCGCTGGGACAAGGATGTCTGCTCCGGTACCCGCGGCTGGAAGGAGAGCGCCCTCCTCGCCCCAGCTCACCTCCCGGGTCGCCGGCCTCCTTCCCGCAGCGGGGAATCCCCACTGCGGGGTCTCCTTCGCGTGTGCGGCGCTGCCCGCGCTGCGCTCCGAGTGACCCTCTCAAGCACCACCGAAGTGAGTCACGGCTGTGCTCGTCCTGCCAGAACTGGACTCGCTGAAGGGCAAAACGCGAGATCTCCCCAGGCATCACGAGCGGGGGTGCCCAGGGTTGTCATTTCCTATCTCGCTTTTGCATGGTCCCACACACCTGCTCCACTTCTCCATCTTTCCTCCTGCTTTTCCTACTGTTCGCTTGTTTCTCTCCTGACACCTTTGTTTGGGTTTGTGTTGTTTATTCTTTTTTTGTTCTCCTTCATTCACAATGAATGCCAAGGGAAGTTTAAAAAAAAAAATCCAGTTCCTGCTTTGTGAGGAGCTTGAAGAACAGCAGGAAGATGGTTGTGTGGAAGGGAAGTGACAGAGGTATGTAGACAAGTCCTGTATCTTGTTTTATTTGCTGCCAGCATCTCAGGAGGCTTATGGGAGAGACTGGGGAGATGAGCCATTGTGGATTGATCATGGGAGGTCATGTCATGATGAATGGATAGGGTGGAGAAACATACGATTGAAGGTTACGTGGTTAGGGAATGTTGCTGGAGCGCAGAAGTGGTAGGGACAACACCATGCTTAACAGAAGAGTGTAGACTAGGGGAATGAAGTTAGGTTGAGCTTTGAAGTAGGGCAGAGATTCAGATGTATGGGAATAGTAGGTGAGGAAAAAGTGGAGGGCTGTCAAGGAGCAAGTGGTGCGGTCAGGTTTGTGAGAAGAGGTGTTTGACCACCCACAGCTTCTTTGGGTTGCAAAGGAGCATCGCATGTTTGGGATGCAGAGAAGAAAACTCTGCAGTAATTGTGGCAGGATATTCTAAAGGGGTCTAACCAGCAGTTTGTCAGTGAAAATGGTAGCAGATTGGTCTTGAAGCTGGTGGGGTAGAAGGAGGGCCTGAGACCTGGTGTGTGACTCTTGAGAAAAGAGAGGACTCTAGCAGTGGTAGTATGTTACTGGTGTCAGCAGCAGTGAAAGAGAAAAGGGAAAGTGAGGTTAAATCATGGCAACTCTGCATTTTAGCTAGCAAAAACTGATGACAAAATCTCCACGAAGAGATGCCAGACAGCCACTTGAGCACTGGGACTGAACAGAGGCAGAAAGGTTGATGACAGAGGGGGAATATGAGAATCACAAGTACAGAAATGCTTTCTAAAGTCCTTGAGAATTGCCAGCCTGAATGCACAGAGGGAGAAGAGGGCAGATCTGTGAACCCAAGCCTGGGCTTGAGAAAGGAAAAGAGGATGTTGACTCACTGATAGAAATAATACACATGAAAATTATTTTTTTAATCATAGTAAGTCACTCCTTTTGATAATGATAGATCTGGGGATCAATGGGAAGACCTATCATAGAGTAGGTTTTGAGAGTTATGAATGCTGAGGAAGGCAGGTAATCCAGGAAAGAAGTTAAGGGCTTCTAAATCCTATGCTAGTGGGTCCTTCTGGTCACATCCACAACTCTAGAGGCTCTTTCCCAGCTCATTAGTTCCTGTCTTCCAGGTTACCTTACCCCCCTGAATGATTCTTCTTTAGGCATTTCAGTGTTGGGAACTAAGGTGACTGTGAGGATGAAAGGGATATCATGCAGCTTCTGTTGCTTGGGTTTCCCTTCTTGTGTGGGGAACTGAAGGAGGGTGGTACAGGACCTCAGAAGTTATCTGAAAGTATATATTTAAAACTAGAAAGCTTACTTAAAGATACTTTTCGTGGACTCAGGTGAGGAGGCCACGCTTAAGTGACCTGCAAGGTTTCTTTGAAGATACTAAAGCTGTAATTCAAAAAGGAGTGTTGGTAGAGACAGAAGAGTTGGATATTTCAAAAGATGTGAGAGGACCCAAAACCAGAGGTTGATGGGCGAGCAGGAGCTTGTGACATCTGGAGCAAGATAGCTACTAAAATGGAAGGTCTTTTGGAAATATAAATTGGAACATGAAGTTTTTACAGTATTTTGATGTGGAAAATGAAAGATAACATCATGTTTGAAGCTTATATTGAAGCTTGAGAGGGAGAGTATTAGAAAATAATATCTTTATTTAACAAGGATTGGGGCACAAAATAACTGCATATTAAAACACAAAGACTTTGCATGGTAGATTATTTATGATTTGCATTTGTTTGATTAGTGATAGTTGATACCACTAGATAGGTGGTTTTTGGATTGCATGAAATGGAAGTTTTAAGACAGCCTAGTGGGTGCTGTGTGTGAGCAAAGTTTTGCTTTAAGCTTGACATATAGTGATATAAAATTCTAGTTTAATTTTAAAAAAATAATTTTCCATAATTAGAAATGTTTGGACTGTGATAGACAAATCAAATCAACTAATTTTCCAATATCTAATTTGCAGACAGAAAGCTTCCATGGAAGTTTGGTTAATCCCAAATGATACAGTGGCACTTCTGTCCTCCTAGTCCCACTGAAAAATAACAGCATTATAACTGCTTTTTGTTCTGGTTTATATTTGGCATCTTTAAATGTTTAAACATCTGGTTTCTGTTCAACATCTTTAAGAAGGACTTAATGTGAATGTGGATGTGTAAGTCCAGGAATTACCTAGTTTTTCTGTGATATCATTTGTCATTTTAAGTTAACTTTATAATTACTCTTACTAAGTTTTACATGTTAAAAAGAACTAAACCAGCTTTAATAGTGCTGGGAGCCCTCTGTAGGAGACACAGACTTAGTAGGTTATCCAAATAGTTCAGTCAGTTTGGGAAAGAATTCTGGTATAGCAGCAGCAGCAACAGCAGGTGGTATTATCAGAATTTTTTAAAATGCATTAAAAACTATTAGCCTCGGAAATACATTTTGTTTCCTGAGTTCATTCTAATAAGTGGTGAGAGATTCTGATGATCATCTGCGGTGAGCTGAGCCTGACCAAAACCTGGCATAAGTGGAGAAAATAAGCTATAGAGTTTAGAAAGGTCTCTCTGAAGGCCTCCCTTGTAGGAGGATTCTGAAAGGCCAGAGTAGCGCAGCTACTACCCAGGAGAGTATATGTGCACTTTGAGCAGTCCTTAGTCGTTTGGTCTACTTACAGCCTTAACTGTTCTTCTAAATCAACATTTTTAATGGTGAAAGTGGAAGAATAACTTCAAGCCATAGATATTATTTAGTTTTTAAACTACTTTCTAACAGAAAAAGAGAGTCAGTCCCCTTACTAATATTATCACTCCTGTTAGGTCACCTCACTGTCTCCTGTGTTCTGATGACACAGGAAGACGAAGTCCTTCTTTCACCTCTGTCTCTGGTGTACTCAGATCACCTTGGCTGCCCTATACTTTAGCATCCCTAGGGCAGTCATATACAAGGAAAGGTAGGTTGTGTTTTAGACAGAAGTCTAAATTGTCTCTACAAACTGAAAAATACCTAGTGTGGGCTCACTCTTGTTAATCCTTCTGTTCTCTACTTACTGCTTTAGCTGACAACTGCAGTGATTTCTATCTAACTCCAAAGGAACTTTTTTATCAATGTGCAAGATGACTGAGCGTATACTCCCTAACATTCCTAAACCTAGTAACTTATATATTTGAAGTGAAATTTTAATTTTTTTAATTGTTTTTATTTTTTATGTAGACATTCTACCACTTACAGAAGATGCTGGATTGACAGAACTGTATAGGCACAAAGTATACTTTGGTGCTTTACTAATGTATCAAGAGTAGCTGATTCTAGAAACCTCTTTAGCCTCTTCATTCATAAAGGTTCCTGGTGAGGATACCAGCAATGGTGACAGCTAACGAAGCTCTCACTCTTAAAATTTAAGCCTAGCTCTGAGTTCATCAGTCACTTTATCTTCAGGGAAAAATGTTGACCAATTGTAACAATCTGAAGAGGGAAAAAGGATATTGAGAGAACCTGTGACTTTATGCACAACTATGAATGCAACTGGAGAGCACATTCAAAATGCTTAAAGCTGGAGGAAGCTGCAAGGGAGAGAATTATTTGTAAGAATTATAATCTCAAAACAAAAGGCAGCCAGGGCTGGAACACCACTTTTGCAGTGCATGAATGCTATAAGTCAGCCTGTGCTCTCTTGCATTAAATTCATGACAACTCAACAGTATTTCAGTGCAGTTCTTTATCAGTTTTAGATTACATCATGCTTTGAATTGTTCTATCTGTTAACATTGATCATTATAAATCATTTGGTTTGAGGTCTTTAAATGGAAAGCTGTGATGCACTTCAGCATGCAATGTGGTCACTTTGTCCTTGAAAATCATTTGAAAATAAAGGAACTGCAATTGCATAGATGATATTACTTTCCTGAAAGGTTAGATTTACCCCTTTGAATTGTCATTAATTGGATGAAAGCCTTCCATAGAAAGAATGAGAATGGAGGAGAAAATTGTGGGTTGGTGCTTAATGTTGACTGTGGGAGTCATAGAGATTCTGCATGTCTGAAGAGCTGTGTAGCCCAAAGCCTGACAAAAAGAAGTCATGATGCTTTTAATGAGAGTAACCAGAGCATTGGAAGTAATGGCTAAATGCTAGTTCCTGTACTTTTATGTCTAGATTTTTGATTCTTAATTACTTCAGTTTTACTTGAATATGCACTTCATGTTCATCCATGTTCTTCAACTGTTGTGTGGCTTTGCTTTATACTGAGAAGTATTTACTGTGCTCTGCCTGCTAAATTGCATTTGTTTTTCATCCACTGGTACTGGGCTGACATTTGTGACTGAAGGTTCTTTTTGATCTGCAAATTCCTTTGGGATGCTTCAGAAACTGCTTATGAAATTGTGAGATAAATGGAAGTTGCTCTGGAAAAAATGGAAGTAATATTGTGACATGATAGAGATCATCATTGGTCTTTACTCACTCCATTAACTTAGAGAAACTCCCACCTGAATCCATTTGGTTTTGCTGAAAATTTATGGGAGACGGAACCGAGCAGATAAAATGATGGGGATGGTGCACACAAGCAAGGCAAGGTGGTGGAAGCAGTTTTCTGCTACTTGCTAAAGGACTAGGGGGGTTTCCAAACTGTCTTTCCTGTGTGGAAAGAGAAGATTGCTTCTTCCTGGCAAAAAGGGCAGTAAGCCCTGTGAACAATTGTTGAGTTGTCTGTCTCACCCCCAGCATGTGCTTGAATCCAGCATGTAGCTGGAATGGGCCAAGCACCATGCTTCTCTTGGAGCATATTCTCTAGTCAAGGCTTAATAAAATTGTCAGGATTTGTCTTTGATGAGGCATTCCCCAAAACAGAAATAATTGTTCCTCAAGAAATCATAGGGCTCAATCACAGCAAAATCTATTTCAAGTATCTGAAATCAGGCGTACAGCTTGGCTAATGCACTACTTTGTTACAATGAGGAGTTATAGGAAGGGTGTAGATTTTGTCTCTTGTCTTCTTCCTGCTGATCTAGGTGTGATCCAGCAAAAAAAAACCCAGCTGGTGATCAGGAAAATTCAGCTTACATAGTTGGAATTTTCATGTCAGCGCATAACATACTCATGGAAGCTGGTAAGTTTTGAGCTGAGAGCAGCCATCCTGAGGGCTTGGGTCTGCATTTCTAAAAGAGCACACATAGGTCTGAGCTATGTAACTCCTACAATGTACTGTGACTAGAGTTTCAGAAAGGGCTAGGGATTTGGCTTTATTTTATTAGATGACTTGTTTTTGGGAGGCCTAAAAGGTCCTTCACTTTTTTAGACTGGCCTAGGCAGCTTTTTCTGGAAACAAAACTCTACTCATGCTGTCACTATGTTTTTAAAAGTTCAGCCAATTTGCAGGTGCATGAACATAGCAACAGACACAAACACATAGATACAGACATATGTATTTCACATCTACTATATACAGATCACAGAACAGGAGGTGCTAGTCTTTTCTTGAAAAAAGCATGCAGTTCTCAGTGCTGCAAGTGTATCTTTTTCATTTAACCACCAAAAAAAAAAAAAAAAAATTAGGGTCTGTTTCTGACCAAGCAGTATAGAACATTCTCTATTTTATACAATGTATGTGCTTGCCTGTCAGCTGACTATTTCTCTAATACATCAAAATAATTAGAACATTTCTTTCTTCCCTTTTTTTTTTAATTGAAATGAGAACTTTATTTTTGTGTAGTGATTCACTTTTCACAGCTGTTATTACTTCTTCAGCCTACTCTGAGTTCACAATAGAACTGAAATGTTCTCAGACAAGCAGATGGGAAATGGCCTGTAAATCTTTATTGTTATAAACGATTTGTAAAACTTTAGATGTTGAAAGGTAAGAGTAGTTTAAAGAAATCTCAACAATGCTGACTCAAAAGTTTAAAGCACTGCTTAAATCCCTTGATTAACCCAGCTTCTCAATATTTGACATGAATCAATAACTCTGAGATGTCTTTGCTGTTCTTTAGCTTTGTAAATATTTACGCAGCCAGTCCTATGAAATGTGACATGTAATCCTGTTGAAGTAATTATTTGTATGCTGCATATGAAGAGATATAAAATATAATAGTTCCAGTGATGCTAGTTAAATAATTGGCACTGGAGATGAAATCTGCTGCATTTCTTTTGTCAATAACCAGGATTTATACAATATAAGTGTGAGTGAATGGAAAGCAAAATCCAGCTTTTGTCACAAATCTTGGGCCAGCTGCTGGGAATGCAGATTTCCTGATCCTATCTCATGCCTAGGCCTGTTGTTCAGCATTAACAGCAGCCTTTTGTTCCAGTTAAATGAGGTGCTTTGTTAAAGCAAAGAGTGAAGGGATAACACCTCTATCAGCTTGTCCTCAGCCTTCTCTTTCTGGGATATACTATCATGAATGGTCTCTGTGCTCCAGAAAGCAGGAACATGCTCTACCCAGAGTTTTCAGGACCTGGGAAAGCGTTCTGTAGGAGCCTCCGTGCAAAGGAGTTGTCCCATCCCTCCAGATTGTGGCTGGGATTCCTGGTAACATATAGGATTTGCAGCAGGTTTGTATTTAAATGGTTTAGATTAAAAAGCATAGTGATATGTTTGTTCCCATGAGACTGCATTTTAGTCATTGTTTACTGACTCAGTCTGATTCATCTGTGGATTCTGCCACATTCTGCAGTTGTCATCTTTGCCTCTAGGTAGAAGGGACTGGGAAATAACAAGGAGGCAGAGGAAGATCACAGTGGGACAAGATATTCAGAGTTGGCCAACAAGAAATCAAAGTAGGTCTTCCTTCAGTTATGTTCCATTCTCATGCAAAATTGGACCTTTCTGTTTTTCTAGGATGGATTCTCATCCTATAAGACAGCCTACAATAATAGCATGTTTACTGGCTTTTCTATGAAGGAATGAGAGATAAGTGGTGTCCAGTTCTCAAATCCACAGTAAAGGCCTTTTTTTTTTTTTCCTTTGTAATTTGTCAGACTGTAATAAAAAATAAAATAGATTTCTGCAGATTCTTTTAAAATTGTTCTCCAGCTCATAGTTGTCCTGCCTGTTAAAAAGTCAGAAAAAGATAATAATTCATGATGTGGGCAAAGATGCTTCTTATTTGCTTTATCATGCCAAACCCCTTAAGAGTTCTTCATTATATGGAAAGGTCTTCATGCAGAAGTACTACAGTGGTGCTTCTGTGGCCCAGTTTGGCTACTGCATAGTCCAAGCAGAGAGACATACGCTCCAAAGGACAGTGCACCACGGAAGAGGTGACGTGGGAAGTCAATGAAATTGCTGTCAGTTATCCTGAGTGTTTGCTTATACAGCCCTTAGCATTATGAAAATATGAATTAAAACTTTCAGAGATAAAAATATAAAACTAATTATCTTTGTCAAGAAAAAGTAAAAGCTTTTGCTTCACTCTGGTAAATTAATATTAGTCTGTAGATATCAAGTTAATAAGTACATAAATAGCAATAGGATAGATTAATAGAGGAGCCTTATGCACATAGACATTTGCTCAGTCAACCAAAGTTCCTAAAGGCTCAGCTGCAAGTCTGGAAACCTAACCACTGGTGTCTAAAACAGAAAATGTCGGTTTCGGTTTATTTTTTTTTCTCTACACTTGGTGTTTTACCACAAAAACAAACAAAAAAAGACCACAGTTAATGGTCATGGAGTGCTTGAAGGGCATATGTCTTCCCTCATCACAAAGCAAAGATATGTCAGACATGTTTAGCTACAAAACATACATGCAGGAATCACTATGTACCTAGCAGCTGTGAGGACTAAGTGATCTGATCAATCTTTTCTGTATCTCTTTTTAATAATAATTATTCGTACTAAAAAGAAGGATTAACATTTTGTCATCCCCATCTGAGGAATAGCTTTTTTTTTTTTTTTTCTTTCCTTTGGTGCACAGCAGAATTCTTATAGCAAAAAAAGGCCAGAGAGCAGACGAGGTGAAATGACAGATTCAGGTATAACATGAGCAGCCAACTCACAACAAGCAAGTTCATTGCGTGACAATCTTTCTGCACTTCCCCAGGGACTGAGCAGAACGGTTCAAGAAGGAGCAGATGGAAACAGCTGCCAACAGATGAGGACTGGAACAGATTCAAGCCATGCTACTTGCTGGAACTTGAGAGTTTGTGATGGCCTGAGCTTACAGAATGACAGGTATCTAAGATTTAGAATCAGTTCTTAGCTATGGGGACCAGAAAACAACCACTATTGTGGAACAAAAGACATGTACAGGGTATTCTCTGAACAAGCCAACAGAGATTATTGCTCAGAGAAGTCCTGTGGTGAGAGGAATCTTTTAAGCTGTGGTTGTGGATAGTACTAAAGATAAAAGAACACCATTAAAGTCTTTCTCGTGCATGTGTCTTATCTCATAATTCCTTCACTCAAAATGGTTGTTTCTATTGACCTTGAGCTAAGACTTAACAGGTGGGGAAAGGATAAATTTAGGAAATCCAGTGACATAATGCTGATACTTTCATGTCTTCTTGCATAATTTCTAGCATACCATGAAGAATAATAAATGGCCAAAGCTAAAGTGTCCTTGGCAAAAAAACAAACGAAATAGCACCCTGTGATATTTTTACCTTTGTTTCCCTTCACCACACACACTTTTTACTCCCACAGAGCTTGAAGTATTAACCCAGCATGTTAATTTATTTCTTCCAGAGTTGCCCTGACCGTTGCATTTAACATCTCTCTTGGAAGTACTTCAAACTAAATGGCTGGCTCCATCTCTAGCTTTGTTAATTAGGCACATTACTTTGTTGCTTTTTTTCATATCGCTTAATGTAATTGGCATTTGTGAAGCTTTTGAAAAGCATGTTTGGGACTACATATTGTGCAGCTGGCTTTCAAGTGCAAGCTGTTTCAAGTGTGTAGTTCTGTAGAGGACAGCCTTTGAGAACGTAGAGCATGTGTGCCTAGCACATACTATGCTTCCTTTCCAAAAGGAACAAAAGTATGTAAGTATGACCTTCTCCATACAGAGGAACATGTGTGACACATGTACCTCCCTGCATACATTTGTATTTCTATGGTATTAGATCTGTAATGAGAGCATTACGTGCCCTGTTTGAAGAACAGGTCTCCCTTCACAGGTTGTTGTATAAATGCTTTGCTTTATGATGGTCTTCATTGCAACAACCTTTAGGCAAAACATAGAGATACCTTGCCCTATAGACACAAAAGCCTATGGTTTTGCACATAAAAATGCAGCTTTGAGCATCCAAACTCAAACCATGAGTTTGTACTTGCTGTGGTAATTCCAACAGATAAGGGTACCTTATGTGTCAACTGCCAGTAAGACTGATGAATTTACACTACCTAGGAATTCGGCTCATTAATTTCAGTAGTCTTGGTGTGAAATGATGCTCTCTACTTGAGCCGAGGAAGAGTTTATGAAAGTTATATGAAAGTTTACGAAAAATAAAAATGTATGCACTAAAGATGTACAAGTCCTCTTTTTCATGGAAATGCTGCCCTCCGGTGGTCTGGAGAAAAGCGCACAAACTACTTGTTAGTCATAATGTACTTTCCTTTCACACTACAGCAAGCAGCAGCAACCAAAAGTACCTCCTAGTACCACAGGCACATGGATTGTGTAGGCTCTAACCTCAGGAAACCCACGGATGGCATGAAAAAAGCAAAGACATTGATAACAGAAAGGTATTGATTGATTTGGTTTAGGATTCAGAAGTAAAGTGTCAGTGTGAAAGAAAGGAATGTTGTATGGCCAAACTACAAGGTAGGTGATCTTTAGACAGTCCCCTCTACACTTGCTTACCTTTCCCTTGCATGGCTTCAGATGGTCTTTCCAAATGGGCAGGACTGATTCTCAGCTTGTGCTATTCTACACTTGTATGCTGGGTGGGGGTTACTGTGCACACCAAAGTGATTTCATAGAATCATAAAATGAGTCATAGAATGGTTGGGGTTGGAAGGGACATTAAATGCCATCTAGTTCCAACCCCTCTGACGTGGGGAGGGATACCTTCCACTAGATCAGGTTGCTCAGAGCCCCATCCAACCTGGCCTTGAACACTTCCAGGGATGGAGCATCCAGAGCTTCTCTGGGCAGCCTGTTCCAGTGCCTCACCACCCTCAAGTACAGAATTTTTCCTAATATCTATGCTAAACCTGCTGTCAGTTTGAAGCCATTTCACTTGTTCTATCTCTACATGCTCTTGAAAATAGTCCCTTTCCATCTATCTTGAAGGTTCTCTTCAGGTACTGGAAGGCTGCAATTAGACCTCCCTGGAGCCTTCTCTTTTCCAGCTTGAACAATCCCAATTCTCTCAGCCTTTTCTCGTAGGAGAGGTGCTCCATCCCTCTGATCGTCTTGGTGACGCTTCCCTGGATTCACTCCAACAGGTCCATGTCCTTCCTGTGCTGGGGGGCCCAGAGCTGGATGCAGCACTCCAGGTGAGGTCTCACCAGAGCAGAGTAGAGGGGGAGAATCACTTCCCTTAATCTACTGGCCATGATTTGGGCCCTAATGAGGGACTTGGTCACCAGAGGATTGCATTGTGGTCTTGCTGTCATCTCCTCTTCCTGTGCATCTGCCCCACCTGCCTTCTGGTAAGCAAACTGTCTCCCCCAGGACCATTGCTCAACAGAACAGGCCATATAATGCTTTCAAAGACCTTCCATTTTCTCTCTCCCTTTTGTCTGTCTTTTTTACTTAAAACAAAATGAAATAGAGTAGTAACCCCAAATGTGTGCAGTATTAAAAAAGGAATCCAATTATACTATTCCTACATTTTTTTCCTCTCTGTTTTTGTAGAAGGTGCTTGGTAGGGAAGAGTTTGACTTTCCCAATATGTTTTTCCTGCTGTTCCTAGTGTAGGGGGCTCCAGGTGCTGAATGAAGACTTTAAATATTTTTGCTGTTTCTGCACCGACAAATTTTCCATTACAGGAAGATGATAGAACATGGAATTTACCAAGTGACAATTTCAGGGAGAAATGCAGTTTACATCTTGCCCAGCAGATGTGGCTGTTGGACCAAAAAAGGCTCAAGGTCAGTTCAGCTGTGTTAGGGAGGACTGTGGAGACTGGTAGACCCCCTTTTACTGACTCCTAACAAAAAAACCCCACCACCTCCCCAACCAAAACCACAACCTCCCTCAGTCTTCTGATTAATCTCCCTCAATCTTCAAGGTTATTGTCTGTCAGAGTTTTTAGTAATTTTTTAATAAATACTCACAGTGTTTGCCTCCCTATTGATGAATATGAGGTTATTGATTATTACATAAAATAGCACCCTTGCTGATGTTAAGACGCTTGTAGAAGATAAAAGTTATTGATGTTTTAGAGAGAAAATGGGAGTTCAGTGCCACGCTGGCTGTATTACTGGGAAAACCCTGAGGTTTTCTATCACCCAGTGATTACAGAATAGGTCAGTTTTCACCATTAAGTTACAATGTTAAGGTCTGAATTCAGAAGTGTCTGTGTATGCAATAGGGAGATTTCTGTGTCCACAGGGAAATGTCTGTATTCCTTTTACTGGTCCAAGTGGCTCTATGCCAGACATGTTCCTAATTCCTGGTGGGACCTGAGAGGGTCCTGAGAGAGAAAGGACTGTCTGGAGGCTCTTCTGTATTATTCTACGGACCATTCTCTCCCTCATTAGCCCTGAAATCTCAAATATTGAAAGGTCTCCACTTAATGGCATTCCCAGTTGTGCAACAAACCTGTTGAGGGGGGAGCACTCTGCATTGGTCACAAGAGGAAGTCTTGACTGTTCAACAGTTTTACGGGAAAACAAGTGATTTGAAAGGCTGAGGGAGGGCGAGCTGAGAAGCATTAGTAAATAGTGCTTAAAGAGGCACTTGGATATGCCTCACAAGACGATCTCTAGGACGTGTCGTCAGAGATTTGCACTCTGACTATACAAAGACCATTTTACCACCTACTGCTCGCGAAGCCAAGATTGCCACATGCGAGTTATGCGCGATGACCTTCATACCATCTCCTGCTATCACAGGCTCCCTGTCAGCCACGCGGTTTGGAACTGTTGTAGGCTTTCAGTGCTATTATGGGGATAGTTTCTAGTTTGTATTTTCAAGATCAGGTGAGCACTAAGGCCTGGCAGCTTGTTTAGAGGGTTGTGCTCTGGGGAGCTGCGTATCTGAAGGCCTTGTGATACAGACGGGTCAGCCACCAGAGCACGAGCAAAGGGACGCAGCAGTGAGTTTGTCATGGCTTTGCACTGCTATCTGAACACTATCTCAGACAGCATTCTGTGCAGTGGTTTGAAACTATTCCTACTGAAGTTGGAAGTTTTGTCACTGGTTTCAAGGAAATAACTGAAATTTTTTAAACAAATAGGAAATATTAATTTCTTCTCATTAAAATTTATGGGATATGAGGTACAAATGTTTCCTTGTCTTCTGAGATGTAGTTCTTCTGAAGATGATAATACTATTTTTATAAGTAAAATGAGCAATTTTTTCCCTTTGCATAATTTGAACCTTTCAAATACCCCTGCAAAATATGAAATGTAAAATGAAAAGTGTTTTTGCTTCCACATTCATAGGGGTTTGTAAGGTCTTTATCTTGAGTTGAAAATGACAAGTCATTTTAGAAGGCAGCATCTGATGCAAAGCAACTGTCAATATTTCTTTAATATTTCTGGATACAGATAAGAAAATATTTTAAAAGGAAAAAAAATGTATCAGGAATAGTTCATACATCTTTTCCCTAAAATTGAATGTTTAGCATGTGAAAAATTTCTGTAGCAGTTTCAATGGTAATATGGGAAATGGTGTTTAACATTGCTATTTGAAAACCCAGCAACTTTATTGCACTTTGTTGTGAAATATTCAAAGAAGAAAAATGATCATTTTCATTCTCATTTATGCAAATTACCTGATAAAATCTAAAATAAGAGCACTTAGCATATATAAGTGAAGTATAAATTTATTCCTCTTCACTTTTTCCCTAGCAATAGTTTGAATAAGATAAACCAGTAATACTAGGTTTGTCATGCAGTGCTTTCCTAAGTTACCAGATCAAATCAAACGTTCCTAAAATACATACTTACAATTATGTTCAAAGACAGTTACTTTCCTTGAACTGTATCTGGATGACTTTCCCTTTGGAGGTAGCGTTCCATATGGAACATCAGATAATTGTAATATCTTTAGTGAAGAGCTCCAAACCCCTGTTCAGGTGGGGTTGTTTCAGATGAGGTTCTATACTGTCCTGTCAAGGCAGCTGGGGATAAGGAATGGTCTGGTTTGCTGTCACCCTCAGTTTTTCCCAGGCTTTGCATGTCCAGGGAATCTGTGGGATTCAGATTTTTTAAACTCAGATGGTCTTTCTTTAGGTTCTCCATCCTGCAGGATGTTGAACTGGAACCTGTGTGGCATAAACTGAAGATTTCAGACTATTTGTTTGTAGCCCATGCTGCAGTGTTTCTGTAGACCAAGGCAGGCTGGACTTTGTCTCGTAGGATCAGCCCTAAGTTTAAGAACCAAAGTTAGTAAATGTTGGATCAGTTTTACATTTGCTCCTCAGCCCTGTCAGAACTAAAATCAAGCTCTGAATCAAATATTGCTACCTGTGAAATATTTACTCATAGACTGCGATACATTTCTGTCAGTAACACCCTGTCCTCTTGATGCACAGGGGAGTAGAGAAGCTCTAGGCATTTGTTTTAAATATATTACCTCCAAAAGAAACAGGAAGAAATAACACAGGAAACAATTTTCCTTATTTAAGCCCCAAATTAAATATATTTTTAACCTAAAAATGTATTTATTAGCACTGATAGCCTTTGGCCCCACTCCAGTGGACATTTCTCAATGACATCAATGGGAGAAAGGTGGGCTCTGCATAGGAAATCTATGAGTATTTTTTCTTCATCATCCATCCATCTATTTTGGGATGTGCTAAATGCCTGTTCTCTGTTGTAACATTAACATCAGTATGTGGAAAGTTGGGTGCTAAAATAAATCAGTGAAATGCAATATACATGACTTCACATGGAACTACATGTACATTGTTGAGCACAAGCGCTCTGTGCCCGCTCTGCCATGCCAGCTTTACAACCAGGTACACCTTGTTGTGTCCCACATAAGTGGGGTGCTGCGGCAAGGCAGGCATAAAGTGTGTGCTGCCAGTATTTACAGGGCCTCTGTAGTTCTTGAGCTGGCACAATGTTTTTGGCTACCATTTAATGAGAGTAAAATTGATACTTTTACCAACCTCAAATTATATGGGTATGACAACATCTTTAATATTTCACAAAAGCATTTTTTGCACTGTGGGCCTGATCAAGCGTTTGCTGAAGGCAATGAAAATGCTGGTGATGTGTGAGGCCCTGATCTGTGAGGCAGCTGTCTCTCTTTAGTGTTTGTAAGTTAGTGATACGGGCATCCAACTAACCTGGGCCAAGTTTCTGACCTCGGTAGAGACCCTCCTGTTTCATGTTAGTATGAATAAGCACATAATCAAATTAATTTGATTTTTATTTTTAATGGAAAGATGAAAGAGAGAAGCTCAATCTTTATGGGATGGAGTGTTTTCTGCCCACAGTGAAATCACTGGGAGACCTTTACAAAGTTGGACTTTGAAGATGCTGAGGGGGCAGTCCTGCCTTGGAGTCCCCTCTGATCCTGGCCTGCTCCACAAGAATGGTCCTGAGCCTTGACACTGATTTCTCATCAATCATGACCACAAGCACCTGGATGTGGAAGAAATCCCCATGGCTGCTACCTTTTCTGTGCCTCTGGGACAGGGAAAATCAGCAAGCTTGGAGCACAACTCTGCCCCAGGAAGAAAGAGAAGCAACGGCGCTGCTCTGCGCAACACAGGGCAGCCTCTTCTTCACAGAACGCTGATCTTCAAGGCCATACAAGATTAAAGGAGTCAGAGACATTCTCTGGAATTAGCTGTTCCCTCTTTACTTTTCCTGCTTGAAAGGTAAGAGCCGTACAAATTCCCTCTTTAATAGTGACCTAACAGCGAATACAATGACTAATCTGTCATCACAGTATTTAGAGCTGATGACGATATCTAGATTGGTTTTCAGTGTGTTTTTTGTTTTTATTTTACTGTTATGTTTATACAAAAGCCATAAATCACAGGTTGTTTCACACTGGTTGTAGCTGCTGGATATTCTTAACCAGATGCACAGAAGTGCCCTGATGGTTACTTTCCAATGACAACCTGCTCAGGGCTTAACATTTTTCAGTTGCATGGAAAGCTTTCAAGGTTACACATATATACTGAATGAAACACAGCCCACTGGTTATTTTTAGAGAGCTCTAAACAAGAAGTAAATCCCTGGAGTAGTGCTGCCAGAGATGCATAAAGTTCAAATCCAAATTAAAACTGCCTATCTTTGGCCTAAATTCCAATATGAACTTGAGGAAAACTGTGATCTATAACTTGAACTTTACGACAAAAAATCCTTTGCAATTAGTTTCTAATACCTGAGAATACATGAGTGTGTTACAAACACCTGAAAATAAGAAGTTGAATGAAAAAATGGGAACATTTGTCGAAAAATGGTCTTGTGAGATACTCTTGTATGACTTTATGTATCAGTAGCTGCACTGGAATTTGGAGAGTCTCATTTTTTGTGATCCCTAGTTTCAATATATCTTTGTAAGATCAAGTCCTATAATATAATTGTAAATTTTGGGGGCAGGAGGAGAAACACGCTTATTTACTGATCCCTTTAATAATGACCTGTGATGCCCAGGTCTTGGTTTAGAAATCACCAAGATAGAATATGGAGAAAGTAGATCCCTTTTCAGCGACATATTTATGCAAAGTAGTTGAAAGTAGTGCAACTGAAGCATGTTCTTGATTTCTTTGCTGAATCAGAGCCTGTATCTTCTTCCTGCCAAGGCAGCAATCTAATACCACTCCTAAATGCACTAGTAATTCTAGATGCCCTAATGAAAGTCAAGATAACACCACAGATTTTATAAATAAGGGTCTTTATTTAGAATACTGTTGAAAACATTCTTGGCAATCACATCGTATAAATATATAAAGTTAAAGTTTGACACAACAAACCAAGCAATATTAAATATTTTTAAATTTCTCCCTTTTTGTTTAATTTTTTATTTTGTTTCTTTTTTATTTTCCTTTTTTTATCCGTTTTTGTTTGTGTTTTGTGGGTTTTTGTTTTTTTTTTTTTGCAAAGCAACTCTTATTTACAATTATACAAAAAGTTTAAAAAAAATGGTCCACAACCTTATTTTGGCCAGAACAGGACTAATAGGAAGGATCTGTCATGCCACTACTGTTGTAGATTTCTATTTTCCTCCACATTTAAGAGCTAGGTTCCTATTCCCCACAGCCCATATTAAACATTGGCCATTTCATGGTATACAATTTTATCTCTAGACTTATTAAATAACTTTAACAACCAATAAATAACTGTGTATTTTGAAGTGATACAGGTCTGAAAAGTTACATATTTGAAGGAATTTTGAGTGATATTTTAAAAGTGGAACAAGTCTTAAGAAGTCTTTTCGATCTTAGAAGGCAGGTCTCAAGCATGGCCAGATGGAGCAAATTGTTTTCAGTGCAGTCCAGCTGGACCGGCCCTTACAGCACTTGGTAGATGGGGTTGCTGCTGCTGTTATCCTGGGGAAGTGGGGTGCAATTGGTGGGAGAAGGAATTTGGGCTGCACTATCATTCAGACTCACTCCTTCTGAGGGGGAACAGGGACTCCCTTCAGCAACAGTTTCCACTGGAGGCAGTATAGGACATGTGGAATTATCTGTGGAAATCCTCTCGACAATGCTTGAGAGGCAATCGAGACTGGAGACAACAGAACTCTTCCCATGCTTTGGATCTAAAAAACAGACAGAAAGGGGCTCAGATTATCCAGCGGGTACTTAACATCAGTAGGCAGTTACACATTTGTGAGTATGTGAAGATTCAGAGGAAATTAATATTAGTGAAGGATGCCAATTATCAGAAAAGAGAGACTGTAATTGCAAAACGAAGAGGCCCAACCACAATGTGCTGCTCTGAGGCCATGGCTTCACTTAGTCCATAGAAAGGGAAGATTTGAAATCAATCTGAAATTTCTCCAGTTTGGATCAAGGACAGAAAGAATAGCAAGAATCTTCATGCAAAACATGGTTAAACACAGAAACTTAGTTGCAGAGAGGAAAATACTTTTATCCAAATGTTGTATTTGCAAAATAGGAAATGCAGCTATAACATATCCTCATATTCGCAAATACATCTAGAGGAAATTCAATGCCTCTTCAAGCAGCAACAGCTTGCTGGCTGGAAAGGCAGGTTCCTCTTTCAGCCCAGCTGGAGATGGAGCAGGCACAAGGCAGTTTGCTGCACTGCCTGCCTCTGTCTCCGTGTTCCACACTGCCGTTACGGCACGTACTCACCATTTGGTGATTCCGTGTAGTAGCTGCTGTCATAGCTGTTTCTTCGGCGAGAGCTGCAAGGAGGCCCGCTGTACTCCATCTGGAAAAGAGAGAAATCTGAGTGAGGTCACTGCCCTTACAGAAATCCCAATAACCATCTAATTTCATATTTCAGTCTTTGGTCTGGGCCATCATTCCAGTCCTGGCTGAAATGCCATCAAGTTGTAGTTTCTTTGAATGAGGAAGAACGTAACAGCTAGAAGGGGATCCAGAATATTTTATGTGGCACAGCTGTTACCACTATTGCATCAAATGCTGAAGCTTTACAGATGATATGAGGTCTTCCAGCATTCTGATCAGATACAGCCTTACATGTATTTTCAGTTTAGAACAGGGATACTGAAAGGACAATTAGGTCTTTTAGTTAGTTTTGAAGATTTGCAAAACATGAGTTCCTCTTAAAAAGCCTCTGTCTACCCTTGTTCCTTTGTATTGCCTTTAGTTTCTTTTCCCATTTCCATTTCATACAGAAAAAGCTACAAAACACTGACCAATATGTCTGTTTCCATTACTTGAATCCCCAATGAAATGACTCTTTCTGTTAAAAGAGGGATCATTTGTGTAAATCTTTTTCCAATCTGTCAACTATCTCATAATCACAGATATTCAACTCAGTAATGATTATTTCCACCAGAGCACAGAAAACAATCTCCAGTTTTAAAATGCTGTTGATATCCCATCCACACATCTGTCCTGCACTCCAGTCACTGTGTCCCACACCCCAGAGTCAGACCAGAGTCTGAACCTATAGTCCCAGTCAAAAGATATGATGACGAGACACCCTCTTGGGCCCTCACCCTTCTTCTCCCATTCCCATTAGGTACAAACAGCACTGAAAGCCTGGATTCTCCTTCCCATTGCTAGTAAATGTCTATGGAGGGGATGAAGAGAGTGAGAAGAGAAATAGAGAACATTTTTCTTACGGGTCAAGAGAAATAAGTCCTGTTGCTTAGACCCTCCTCCTGCTATCCTGATGAAAGGCAGAAAACAAGATTCCCATGTAGCTACTATGTCCAGGAGGGCCCTTCTTCTCTGCTTTGAATCCGTAGAGGATTCAAAGATAATGATACAGCCGAAGATGGACACAAGAGATGCCTTAGGAGCTATAGGAGCACAGGCAGGGCTCAGACCTCACCATGCCCCCAGGTACGCATCCCAGGCAACTTCCTAAAGTGCTTTCCAAAGTCCCCAGGACACAGGGGGACCTGCTTAACTTCTTATCCCGGGGAAAAAAGTGTGTAAAAGATTTTTCTTGTTTCCCTGAGACTGTGGGATGTGGGAACCCCACCTCCCTTTGCTGTGGTAGCTCAAGGCATGAGAAAGGGCTTTGTCTTCTGCCTGGAGAGGTACAGAAGGCAGCTGCTATAGGAAAGGCAGGAAGAGGAGACTTGCCCTGATCAGGTTTGGACTGACAGTGTTCAGGGCACCTTGGTGGCAGGGAGTCCTCCCTGGGGCACTCACCATGCCGTCGGAGCAGTTGGAGCGGGGGCTGGAGGCGTCCGATTCCCCGCTGTAGTGTTCCAGCACAGGGTAATAAGTGTCCTCCTGCTCCCGCAGCAGGGCCTGCAGGCTCTCGATGTAGCGGATGGCGTTGCGCAGGATCTCCACCTTGGGTAGGCGCTGGTTGGGGTTGGTGGAGGTGCAGCGCTTGAGGGTCTCAAAGGCCTCGTTGACCTTGCTGAGCCGCCGCCGCTCCCTCATGGTGGCGGCCTTGCGGCGGTCGGCATTGGTGGTCTTCCTCTTGCAAGCCTTGCACGCCCACAGCAGGCAGCGGCCAGCCTGGTGGTGCCCGCTGGGTGCCCGAACGTGCTCCTCCTCGTGCCCGTGGTGATGCCCGTGGTGGTGCGGGTGCTCCTCAGCCTTCAGAAGACCCCCCACGTGCACCAGCCTGGGGTCCAGGTCCTCGAAGAAGTGCATGTCCGATGTGTTGAAGCACGGGTCATCGTAGAAGTCATCAGCGGTCGTGAAGGAGCAGAGGGAGCCCTCCGTCATCTCCATGGGGCCTAGTAAGTCCATGGGGGCAGCAGAGGGGACAGCGGCTGGGCCAGAGGGAAGAGCGAAGGGATCAGAAAGGAGGGGGCTTCGGCCGGGCGGTTCCGTGGCCGGGCGGGTGCGCAGAGCAGAGACCCTCGCAGCCTCTCCTGGGCGAGGCCACCAGCGCTGCCTGCTGCCCCGGCCCCCTCCCCAGCCGCGCCGGTCCTGGAGCGCCACTCGAGGCCGTATTTATGGCCGAGCCCCCCGGCTCGGCGGGTCGGGACGGGGCGGGTCGGGGGGCGCGGCCGGGCGGGTCGGGGACCGGGGCGGCGGGGGGGGCGCGGTGTCCCGCGGGCGCTGGGGCAGCGCTGAGCCCAGCAGCCCCAAGCTCAGCCGTCCCGGGCGCTCGGCTGCGCGGAGGGCTCTTCCCCCCCCCGCTTTTTCGCTCCAAGCAGCCAGCGCGCCAGGGGGAGCGAGGCGTCCCTATGCCGGGAGGTGCCGGGACCGCCGCCCTCCCGCCCGCCCCGGGGGGAACAGCGGCGCACCCCGCAAGGCACCGCACGGCACCGCACACCGGCGGCGGCTCCGCTGGCTTCTCCCAGGGGAGAAGCCCCCAGCGCCGGGACAGGTCTCTCCGCGCCGGCCGCGGCTCTGCGGCCACGAGGGTAACTACTGCGGGGGCATTCGTGAGAGCGGGCAGTGGCAGGGCCGGGGACACCGCGGAGAGCTGGGGCCGAGCCAGCCCGCACGGCCCCGGGGCGCGGCAGACACCCGGGACCGTGCGGGAGCAGCGCGACGGGCAGGTCGTGGCCGCGGGACCCGCAAGGCGGCCGGGCCGCCCGTGGGGGGCAGTGTCGGCTTTTCCCTTCGGGGAAAGACGCCGTGCCCGGGGACCGTGCCGTGCGCCGGCCTTTCCCTCGGGAGTCAGGTGTCCCTGAGTAAATTCGCATTTCAGGTTCCTCTTTCAGCTCGAGCCTCTGTTTACCTTTATTCTGAAACCTTTGAAGAGGTGGAGTCGACCCCGTGCAGAGGCGTTTTGCACTGCAGTCGGATTGCTTGTGCATTAAGTGCTCATTTCTAGCAGTGGCAGTTTGGAGCTTGGAGAAGCTCGGTAGTAGTGGATCAAGGGTTGGGCTTGATTATCTCAGGTCCTTTCCAACTCGGCTGATTCTATGATTCTATAAAATAGGATGGGTTTTGGTAATGCCTCTCAAGGGTGCTAATAGTTTTTACTCTGTTTTTGGAATATCGTTTGATGTAAGAAATTAGGTTTTTTCAGAGGCACTTCAGTAACTCAACTATATGATTTCGTTGACTTCATGGTTAAAATAGTTATGCATATTTTTAATGTATGAAGAGCTAAAATTAATCTCTGTTCTGCAGTTAAAAATATCAACTCTTTCAAAATCAATGGCAAAGCTCTGTCTTCAGTGGGGCAAGGACTGACAGAATCTGCAAAGGTAAAAGACATCCATCAGTGATCAATCCCCAGTCCATGTGCCTACGACTTCTCATATGGGTTGTTGTGATGGTGGTTTCTTTTGTTGTTACATGATCTGGTTTTTTGCAAAAATTCCTAATCTGCAGAAATCCCCATTTTCTATTTACTTAAATGTTTTCAAGTACAGACAACAATAAGAACTATAAGTCACCTTCTATCATTATCCCCAAAAGATAAAAGTTTTATTTAAAGATAAACCTATATGTTTTGGACTCTATGCAAGTCCATTCTTTCACTGTATCCAGTGGTGAAAACTGATATGTCCCGAGGAGATCGGCTGTTGACCACCCTTACACATTTAGAAATGTATCTCCCAGCTGTTTCTGAGAGCCAGAGTGGCAAGCTTGTGGAAACACTTCACTGTTATTACACGGGTTCTTTGATCCAGAAGGAATACTATGATTTATTTTAAAATCTTTATTGAACAGTTAATAAAAATAATTTGTATTCAAAGTAATGCCAGGTATACAATAATGCAAAGTAAGTATCAATGAGAAATAGTTGTATGCTGTAACATGTAAATTGGGATATCAAGGCTTGGTGCTGGCAGTCTGACCCACTCTAGACACTTAAAATCTTTCCAGACCATTAGTTTAATCTGTGGAAAAGGCAATTTTATGTAATATTTAGTCAGTATTGTAGCCTATTCTGCCACTGCTCATTTCTAGCTTGTATGTAACCTCAGGAAAAGATACTCTGGTACTTGAGCATGTAGTGTACCTTGGGCAATGTGGTAACAAATGGTGGGACTTCGACAAGCACGCTGAGGAGTTTGCCAGTATTTGCCCATGAATGCACTTAAGTGCATGAACTCACCCAAGTGCAAAGGTCAGGAGAAGACCATGACCAGATGGTGCATTCTGTGCAGTGATCTTCCACTGAAGGTGTGCTTGAGGACACCTTCCTCTGCTGTTGGACCAGATGACCTCCAGAGGTCCCTTCAACCCTAACAATTCTGTGATTCCCTGCCACTGCCATCAGAACTAACATCTACTTTCCAGTATTTCCACATTTGTCCGGAAAGATGTTGCCTTATACAGTGGGGCCTGAAAAAAAAGTCCTTGCAAAGAACAAATCCAGAAATGCTTATCTCAATTTTTTGTGGCCATAGTGAAGAGGATGAAGGACAGCATGATCTCCACTTGGAGACTTTAGGTGCATTCCTCACCGAGAGTCAGAAACCATAGCTAGTGCTTATGGCAAGTATTACAAATATTCTATTGTTAAAGCTCTTTGGAAGCCTCTGTGGCTGTAATTCATAATTTCAGTAAAGATTAGGTCTCTCCAGAGATTCCAGTTTGGAATCTCTTTAGGGAACTAGCTATTCAGAGCTGCCGAGATCGTGTGTTTGGATGCTTTGGGCATTGCTTTGGAAGTACAGATACTGAGAGTGTATTCGAACAAGCATTCAGCAGGGAAGGAGAATTTGTAAAGTTTTTATAAACACTGTTGGCCTGTTCCACATTTCATCCTTCATCTCCTTTTTTTTTTTTTTTTTTTTTAATGAGGTGATTGAAAAGGATGATCAGAAGTCAAGGCAGATTGTACTTACGCTGAGAATCATGGACAGATTCACCTGATACACAGCAGACAGGTATTATTAACAAATCTGAGACCATATTCACAAGCATACGTCCCCTCTCAGCAGAAGCAACATGTGGACAAGAAGAGCTTATTATCTACAGTAACTGATTGATTTCTCTTTTTCAGAAGATAGAGACTGGGAAAACAGCTGATTGTGAGTTTATCTGTCTTTTCAGGCAGAGGGCCCAGAATGTGATTTTGGAAAAGGGAGAGAGAAGGACCTAAATTATGAGAATCTGTGGATACATTTGGCTAGAAGATGAGTATAAGAAGCCTGAGAAACAGACATGGTAGTATTTCACAGAAAAATAAGAGGTAAGTCTTGCTTTGAAAAATTTTGATGTTGGGCTGGTATGCTGGAATTTGCTTAAGGTAAAAGAAAGTCTTAAGTGCTGGAAACCATGGAGGAGGCTATACCTACATTTCAGAAGGTACCAACTCTTAAAGGAGAAGGTTGTTGTAGAAATAGGTCAAACATTACCAGTAGCATTTGAAGGGGTTTTATATGGCACTAGTTTATACTTCAGTTAGCAGCTTTTCTCCGTTCACACTTAGTGAGCTGTCTTTTAATACTGAGAGGGACGGATTCCATTGCTCTTATTCATGTTGAGTTGCAGTCAGTGGAACTAATTGTTGAATAAGGTATGCTCAGCGTGAGGATGGGTGATGGAATCTAGCCCAGTTGGAAATATCTTTTAAACTACTGCTGTTTTAGAGAGCAGCCATCTCAACATAGGCAAATTTAGCATATTGGTTAAAGTGCTTTGAGCCATTCTTGTGGCACATTGCAGTACTCTTATGGATGAATACAGGGGTTGTTTTAAAGGGGTTGTGTGTTCCCCCTCCACAAATGTTAAATTCCATTAACAGAAAGACTGGGAAAGCATCTACGTTGTAATTGTCTGTCCCCTGTTAGACCACCTACAGAAAGTAGGTGGGCTTTGCAAAAATTGCTATTCAACTGCAGCTTTGTATAAACAGCAGAGTTTACTGGAAATATTTAACTGTGCAGTGTTTTTGTAGTAATGAAGTTTTCTGGCATTTATTTTCACTCTGTGGCATACTCTTCTATCCAGCTTTCTTGGATGAAGAAAAATACTGGTGAAGTTTTGTAAACATATGCAAAATCTCTTGGAGAATAATACCAACATACTTGGGGGGTGAATTGAGGAGTAAAATGGAGATGCAAAGAACCATTTGTAACATTGAACTGAATTTATTTTCAAGCATAATAGGAGTATCACTTACAGTATTACATAAAAGTCTGAGGCAGTCTTTCAATAAATCAAACCCCAATTGCATAAAAGATGTTCTGTATAATGACAAAAAAACCCCAAACTCTAGCTGCAGGCAGCTGGTCTAGCCAGTTGCTCTTGGGTGACCTTGGGAGCCAGGGTAGAAAAAGCAAGGCACTCCTGCAGGAGACCAAGGAAAAGAATTCAGACGCCTCTGAACTTCTGCACTTTAACCAAGCTGGCTAATACTGCCCCAGCTGAAAGGCAAAACTAATGAGTGGCCGCTCTCTCTGATGCAATTCTAGTTAAGTGTACTGTTTTTTCAATAGGATCTTATGCCTCTATTTGGGACCAAATAGGGAATACAAGAAATAGGAGGAGTACCATAGTAATACCATAACTGAGCTAGCTGAAATAGAGGTCTGTATGAAAAGTAAAGCAACCATCCTAGGTTAAGTCTGGACAGAGCCCTAGAGCTGGTGTCTTCAGTGACACTTGCAAAATATCGAGTAGAACCTGTAAAGATCTCAGCTAATGAGAACTAATTTCTCTCTCATCTGTTTTCTGACAATGAGAAAAGCCAACTAGGCACATAACTATAGAGAGGAAATGTTTGCATCCTGAAGAAGTATGCCACTAGAAACAGCTGATAAGTAAATTATTTTGACTACTATGATAGAAATAAGAAAACTTTGTTTTAAACCAAGTCTTTTTAAAAACAAGTTCATTATGCTAGTATACTTGTTAGTATTATAAAATATCTAATATACATATTCAGGAATATAAAATATTAAAGAATAGAAAACTAAATATTTGGATTTTCTGCCACATAGAAGTTTCCTTGTACTAAGGGTGCAGTGGTTTCTTTTTTTTTATATAAAAGTTATAAATTGTTAAAAATTTGCACTAAATAATCCTGTTAATCATTCAAACCAGAAAAGAATCTTAAAAAGCTTTTGGCTTCTAGGAAGAATTGCATAGATAAGTGTGACTAGGGCTGACAATCTAGGTAGCTGGCAACCTTGCTATCATTTAAACAAAATAATGGCATGGGCTAGATTTTGAGCTGTGACTCAAGAGAGGATGAGGGGGCAGGGTGTAAAACAGGAGTGATACAGGATCATGTCTCCTGAGTTCTGATCCCAACTCCACCCTCTGGACAGGTTTGCCTTAGGAGCTGCCCTGTAGTAGCCACAGCATTAAAGGCCCTCCCTGCCCTGCTTCAGTTTTGCTCCTGTCCCATCATTACACTGTGGCAGCATCGTAGTGCAGTGTATGGTTGCATATATTGGCCCTATGCCATTTCTGTGCTGCGAAGATTCTCTCTGGGGTCGCTTCAGACCTTCTGCAGCTCCTGTGCACTGCTGCAGAGGTCGGCAGGGGCTGCAGTGATCACTAGACTCTGGCTCTATGCTTGTTCTGAACTCTTTCTGCAGCCGGTCCATGAAGTAATCCCCAAGGCTATTTCTGCCATCTTGGGAACAGTCGAGCCTGCGAGCATTCGTCAGTAGATCTCCCATTAGCTTGATCTTCCGGATTTTGGGCGCAATAAATTGCTTCTTCATAGTGCTTGCACTATGAGGGTCTGCATTTTCAACGCTCAGGGCATAAAGCTCTTCAAAGTATCGTAGCATAGTTTTCCACTGTACCATTGCTAATTCCAGGGCTTTCATCAGACCGACTGCATAATCACAGTTTGGTTTCTAAAAACAAAGACAGAATTATGTTTATTCAGAACAGTTGATCTTACTGTATTCATCAATGGTTTTCTGCAACTTAATTGCACTCCAAACAAGTTGTACTAGGTTTTTTCAACAACTCCTAGTCTGGAGCATCTACTTTTTGCAGAGTGCTATGGCTGTGAACACATTCAAGTGGCAGGGCCCAAGCACTTTTTCAAGGAATGGATTTAGATAGCAGCAGCTATGCCTGAGGAGCATTGTTACACCAGGAAACCCAATCATAGAATGGCAGGGGTTGGAAGGGACCTTAAAAAAAACATCTCGTTCCAATCCCCTGCTGTGGAACACCTTTCACTTGACCAAGCTGCTCAAAGCCCCATCCAACCTGGTCTTGAACACTCTAAGGGCTGGGCCATTCATGACTCTGGGAAACTTGTTCCAGTGAATCACTACTCTCACAGTAAAGAGGTTCTTCCTAATCTAAACCCACTCTCTTTCAGTACTGAAAGGTCACCCTAAGGTCTTCTCCATTTCAAACTGACTATTTAGAAAGATTTTCACAATGGCCTTTTTACTTTCTACAGCTTAACAACTGCTATGATGGACCAAAGAAGAACATTCTGTATTAACTATTTACAGAAAATTAATTTGGTAGAGGAGAATCAGCCCTTTGGTCTTAAATAAATGAGGTGGGTTATTTTTTCCCCTGAAAACTCTGAGTTATTGTTTTACAACTGTGCACCTGTGCAAGCCCAGGTTAAATCTGTAGTTAAAATTCTGTCCTGAGCTGTGCTTTAGCAAATCAACTACTGCCTCAAGCTGGATGTTTCTTCTACCTCCTTCCTTACCACCTTTCTTAGGTGCTAATCATATCTAGGTGTCTACTTAGTGTGAAGGAGACAAGTGGGCTGTTTCAGCACAGTTTAAGGAGTCTCATAATCCGTTACAGCACGCTAGAAACAGCAGTGTCCAGCTGAATAAAAGAAAAGGAAAACACTGTTCATATTCTTTTGGGCTAGAATTCAACCACATAGTGTTAGGACTGTATGTCTGACAGTTTCTAAGCACCACCATCAAGAAGAGCAAAACTGAGTACACTGTCAGGTAAATTATATCTGGAAATCTCATAGTGGATGAATACAGAGATCTGAAGTAAAACAGTATAATTCAATAAGGTAAATGGACTGCAGCTGCTTGAAATCTTCTTGTCTACTACCCACCTGAATGGTTTTAGAACAGTAGTGACCTCCTCTTTCTTGCTGATACTTCATCAATGCCTCTGCGGCTTTTCTCTCTTCCAGAGCTTGATGCAAGAAGAACTTTGAAATATTTGGTAGAGCCACATGCGACTGATCAAAATATTCACCCTAAGCACAAAAACAAGAGCGTTAAGATTTGCTGGAGATGGGACTCGCAGAAGAACCTGGCTTTTTAGAACTTTGGAGACCTTAATCCAAAGGTCACAAATTTCTACAATAAATGAAGTAAGTAGTTATGTCCTGAAAGGAAAAATGTCTGTACTTCTACTAGAACTCTTACTCTTTTAATACTGGACAGGCAACTGTGGTACTGATGTCACTCTCCCAGTAGCAGTCAGAGATCCTCAGAATGTTTTATTTATGAGTGGTTAGCATGTGTGTGTTTTGTAATTGTGTTTTGCCTAGGGTTTTTGGTTTGTTTTTTAAACATACTCTCAGCACAGCAAACATAAAATTTATCCCTGCAGGTCAGCATTCCAGTCAAAAGTTGGCTTTCAAAGGTATGAGAAAGATGATGTAAATACCAAAAAGAGAAGCAGCATAACTTCGTATCTATTTAGCAGCTTCATTATGGATGCTCTTCCAAAATAATGAATACTGCTACTTAACTATTCTGTATACACTTTCATTATACATAGCTCATGCCTAGGAAGGCATGTCAGGAAGAACATTGGAGCAAGTCCAGAGGAGGGCCCCCAGGTTGATTAAAATTTTTCCTATGAGAAAAGGCTGAGAGAACTGGGATTGTTCAGCCTGGAAAAGAGAAAGCTTCAGGGTTACCTAACTGTGGCCTTCCAATACCTGAAGAGAGCCTACAAGAAAGATGGAGAGAGCAAGTGGTGACAGGATCAGGGGGAATGGCTTCAAGCAGAAAAAAGGGCAGGTTTAGATTACATATTAGTAAAAAATTGTTTACTGTGAAGGTAGTGAGGTACTGGACCAAACTGTCCAGGAAACCTATGGATGTCCCATCCCTGAAGTGTCCAAGGTCAGACTGGAGCTCTCAGCAACCTGGTCTAGTGGAAGGTGTCCCTGGCATGGCACTAGATGATCTCTGAGATCCTGTCCAGCTCAGGCAATTCTGTGATTGCAGAAGGATTACAATCCTAAACCCACTGCAGGCCTTGTTCTGTTCTGTATGGGAAAACAACAACTTTAACCACTGCCATATTTAACCATGCTAACAGATCTATCAGCTTGTACATCAGAAGAATTTTATCCATGGCATTGCTGTCCCATAAAGAGTGTATTAGAGACAGGGAGTGAAGGAGAGCCACCAGGTTACACTGGCTTGAACACTGGCTCTGCACAGCTCCCATGGTATAGAGAACGAGAGGTAGCAGTTGTGATTATGCCAAGAACCAAACTGAAGGAACTACAGTATCTTCATCTGCTGGTTCCCTAAACATAACGTGTGCAACACAGCAGAGCTTTTGTCTCTTGGATATAACTCGGAATACCTGTAACTGTGTATCAAGCAATTGGTTTGTAGCCTCCCTAGGAGGAGTAAGGAACAAGGCTGTGCATTTAAGTTCTGCTTCTGACTGCCTTCCTTGCTTTCATCTATTACTCTGCTTAAATAGGAAATACATTCATTTCAGTTATGTTGCTCTGTTTAGAAAAAAAAAAAAAGAAGAAACATTAAACACACAATACAAGTTTATGTTTATTTGTTATATTTGTATGGCCACTGTAACATATGTACACATGTGTGACCAAAAACTCTTCAAGCGAAAATACAAACTGGAAAGATTTATTAAGAACATTCACTGCCATTATTTGCATAATCCTTGCTTCCTGAAGTCACTCACTGATGTTTCTGTTGACAGGATAGTCAAGATTCAGTGTTTTACAATCAGTTCCTCAGAGCAAGTGTGAGGCATGACTTCAAGTGGAGCACAAGTTAACATGTCTCCTTAACTGTTAAGGTAAATCTTTTATGTCCGTAATTAGAAATTGACTGTGGATAAATCAAATCTAGAAATGTGAACATCCTGAATAGTTGATTGAGCTTTCTCCATCCAATCCTGCTGCCAATCACTAGATTTTTTTTTTTTTTTTAATCTACAGGCTTAGCAGTAGAGGGTTTACTGCATGCTTAAGTTTTTATTGAACTAATACTTGACACCAAGCTCAATTGAAGGATCTTGGAGATTCAATGTAGTTTACTGCTTCCCAGTGGATGCTTAGTATCAGAAGGTATGGCACTGATCATTCTAATTTTTATATTTTAATGGCTGTGTTAAAATATATGTTGCCTTAACATGCGATAGGTAGCCAGATGTAATTTTGGCATGCGTGTTACATGGCATCAGAGATAATTTTTTTTAATTTCATGTCCAAAGTTCATGCTATGGAGCAAAAAACCCTAAGCCGGCAGCGACATCCACAAACTACAGTTAACCACACACAACTATTTTACATACGAAGTTTGGGGTAAAAAAAGCCACTCGAGTCACACTCCAGAGCTGTTAGCATTCCCTGTTCCTGTCCCTCTTTCCACAGGCAGAACTCTGTGAATTACCCAAAAACACACGAGCGCTCTTTTCATCGCCCGCGCGTCCCAGACCTTCGTCGTTGTTTTTGTGGCCGTGTCGCCGCAGGGGCAGCGGCGGCTCCGGCAGGGAGAGCCCCCAAATGCCCTGGGTCTGGGAACAGACGCCGCTCCGCCGTCCCTGCCCGACTCCGAGACCCTCCTCACCCCGCCGCCGGTGGCTGCCCGGGCAGGGCGAGGGGGGTCCCACATCGCGGCCCCGGCCGCCTCCCGCGCCCGGCCGCGCCCCGCCGCCCTTACCAGCGCCTGCAGGCAGTAGTGGAGCTCCAGCTGGGCGCCGGTGACGCCGCAGAGCGCCTCCTCCACGGCGGCGGGGAAGCCGTGTCGGACGCGGCTGGCGGGCAGCGGGCGGTGCGCGGGGCAGGCGGGCAGGGTGACGCGGGGCCGCTTGGAGCGCGGCTCGGCCATGGCCGGCGCCGCCATGGAGCCAGCCCGCCGCCCCGCCGCGCCGCCGCGCCGCCTCATATAGCCCGGCCACCTGGGACACACCTCGCCGCGCTCCCCGGCGCCCGCCCGCCCTCGCCGGGGGAGGAGGAGAAGGAGGATGCGGATGTGGATGCGGGGGGGGCCGGGCGGGTGCTGCCATTTCCTGCGTGCCCGTGGGCAGGCGCCGAGGGGGCTCTGTCCCTCCACGGAGGGTCCGGCGCCGAGGGGGAGCGGGCAGGTGCCGGCCGGGCCCCTCGCTCCACTGCCCGTTTGCGAATATCCTGAATAGTTAGTGATCGATGTAAAACTTCAACTGTAAAGTAGGTGTGTTAGCTTGTGCTCCATTTGAAGTCATGCCGCACACTTGGTCTGAGGAAGTGGTTATAAAACACTGAATCTTGACTATCCTGTCAACAGAAACATCAGCGAGGGACTTCAGGAAGCAAGAATTATGCAGATCTTTCGATGAATGTTCTTAATAAAACATTCCAGTGTGTATTTTCTCTTGGATGGCTTATGGTTGCACATGCTTTATGGTGTCACAGCTTTGTAGTGTTTCAAGATACCGTAAAAATATCAAAGAAAATCATAAACTTGTGTGTTTAACGCTTCTTTTTTTTTTTTTTCCTAAACAGAGCAACACAACTGAAATGAATGTATTTCCTATTTAAGCAGAGTAATAGATGAAAGCAAGGAAGGCAGTCAGAAGCAGAACTTAAATGCACAGCCTTGTTCCTTACCCCTCCTAGGGAGGCTACAAGCCAATTGCTTGATACACAGTTACAGGTATTCCGAGTTATATCCAAGAGACAAAAGCTCTGCTGTGTTGCACACGTTATGTTTAGGGAACCAGCAGATGAAGATGCTGTAGTTCCTTCAGTTTGGTTCTTGGCATAATCACAACTGCTACCTCTCGTTCTCCACACCATGGGAGCTGTGCAGAGCCAGTGTTCAAGCCAGTGTAACCTGGTGGCTCTCCTTCACTCCCTGTGTCTAATACACTCTTTTTATGGGACAGCAATGCCATGGATAAAACTCTTCCAATGTAAGAGCTGAGCCCCTTTGCAGGCGGTCGCGTTCGGCATCTCCAGTATCTGCTGAGAGTGAGGTGAGGCTGGGCCAAGGCTGAAGTGGCTGGTGCGAGCACATAGGCAGAGGTAGTCCTGGGGAGGGAGCAAGCTGTGAAAAATCCTGGGAACTTTATGGTATGTTTATGTATGTCTTGGCTACAGGGCAAATTCTTTAACTTCTTTGGTTTAGCAGTAAAAATGTTGGTGCTGAACTGGTCGTACCTAGGCAGTGTAAACCATCTTCAGTATTTTAGTTATTGATAATACTTGGTTTGTACAGTAACTTCAAAATACAGATTACTGATTTTTTCAACTGCTTTACCATATGGGTGGAGCTCAGCATGTTATTGTTTGAGCATTTTTTTACCTTTGATAGATTCAAAAGAGTGGAGTGGAAATATGAGTACTCAACACCTTTCAAAATTGCTAAAATTCCGTTCAGTGACTTTGTTTAGTAAGCTCAATGTTATATGCCGTTCTGTGGAATATTTTTTAGTAGATTACCCCACTTCCCCACAAAGCCAGGATGCTGAGGGCAGAATCATTATTCCATTGCGTGTTTTAATTGTTATTGGATCTGACTACCTAGAGCAGAGCATGCATCATCTGAGAGCAGTCATGTAAAGATGTGAGAACATTGCTCATGAGAAACTTAGGTAATTCTAGTTCAGCGCCTCCATCTCATAGGCTGTGCAGCTCTCTTTGCTTACTGTAATTATCCATTTTTTAATTCTCATTCTTCATGCTGTATTTAAATTAGAAGTTTCCCTTAAAAAAACCTTAACGTGTTTAAGCATTTGTTTATTTTAAGCATTTGAATAAAACTGCGTGAGCCTAAAGTATACCTGCAGTGTTTGCAAGGCTAAAGTAAGTGCCTAAATTAATTGTTTCATTCAGTTTCAACAAATTCATTGACAAGACACTTGTTTTCAGTAAGGGTCCTCTTTTTCACTGGAGCTCCTAGGGACTTTTAGTGGGACGATGTACTTCTAACAGTTACCATTTAGCTCTTTCCCCTTCAGCTGTCCTTGTTTTAGCCATTAAAATAGTTGCTAGTGTTTTACTATTCCAGAATAATCCTCTGACTGCCTCAGAAGAGGAAGAGCAAGTGTGGTGCCTGTGTGTGTATGCATTGACATCCCAATCGAAATAAATGCTTGATGACCTTGTTTCTTCGGCCAGTCTGAATAATTTGAAGTGTGAAACTGCAATAGAAAGCAAGTTAGCTTGTGTACCAGTGGAAAAATCTGTAGTTGTGCTTTGCTAAGTGTGTGTTCATGACAATAATTTCTGACCATATCAGCTCATAGAGGCTTGCATCTCTATTAGTGGATTTCAGTCTTTGGAAAAAAATAAGTTATCCCATTTCAGTGATGGAGAGGTAAGACACAAAGGCATTGCTTAAGGCCATTTATTATATATGGAGCTGATCTGAAAATTGACTAAAATTCCTTAATCTCCATACATCCCTTAACTCCTCTTTTTATGAGAACACCATTCAATTTATTTTGCTTTTTACTTTATAGAACTAAAGGAAATACACATAATTTGTGCTGTTATCAAATGTATCATGAAAAAATTCCATTGCAAAGTAATATAGGGATTCTTCCTATATAGGATGAGGTGATGTCACATGCTTATTGTGTCTGGACTGAGGAAAGTATCATCTGTTTCAAAAAAACTTGTGATCTCAAGTCTTGGTTTTCAAGAAATGCTATATCCTGGGGAACAAGTGTTTTGTTCAGTTTCTTAGTTACAACACTTCAGCACAGCATAGCTGCCTGCTATCAGGTGAGGTTGCTCTTGAGATAGCTTGCTTTTTTTTCTTGCCTTTTTTTCTCTGTCCTAAACTGAAGGTGTTGATGTCTCTCTCCCAGACTGTGTGCTGCAGAGAAGTTATTACCTGCTTGGGGTAACAATGTCTGCATGTCACTGTGATACAAATGAATCTGTGTTAGAGCCTTATTTCCACTAAGTCCTGGAGTATGAAGGTACTTTATGGATTTCTTCGGTGAACTGATGTTGGGGTGAAAATGTTTGGACGCCGAGTCATCTGGGCTGAGGGAAAGCAAGAACAGATACTTACATGCAGGTCATTGCAGGAAGGGTTGATGACATCTGTAAATAGAGTTGGTGGCTGGCACATGCCTTGATGAAAGATGTCTTTTAATTTTTAGGATTTGGCATGATTTTGGTACAACACATTTTAAAGTGCATGGCAGCGTGGGAAGCCAAACCACCGCAGTGTGGTGTACAGAACTGCAATTAAAACTCCAGCAAAATAAACTCTCCTACGTGCACACCCACACCTTCCCCACCCCTCTCCACCCCTTCTCCTTTTTATTCTTTGGTAGAGTGCAGCAGAGAGGACTGTTAATGTCAGTGAGATTTAGCAATCCTCTCAAAATATCCTTTCTTGTGAGCCTACTCTGCAAACATTTAGTTGTGTCTGGCCATTTTCTGCCTTGAATCTCTCATTTAAAGCTAGGCTCTTTAGGCTGCACTTTGTAATCTGGAGTTGATATTGTTTATTCTTTCACCACAGGTAGTAAGAGTTGTGGCTGTTGCTTCTATCCAGCTACCATCTCTTAGCTTCTTTCTAGCTGTGATGGATTCTTCATGTGCTTTGCAAATAGTCCATGTAATGTTGCCAGACTTTCTTTTATGTGATCATTCAGTGCCCATCAATAGCTATGATGGAAATGGAAGGAAAAATTAATAAACAAATAAATGTATGATATGTGTGCCTGTGAAATAGCCTTCTTCATTCATCATTTTCTTTTGTAATTAAGTGAAACCAAAGCTGTCTGGCAGGAAATTAAAAATTATTCATATGAACACCCATGAATTTGCAATTGCTTTTATTGGACTTGAAGTCACTTAACCCATTTTTCTTATGCTTTTCTGTTCTCTACAGGTGCTTCATCTCACTATTTTATCCAATCTCACTCTTTTTTACTTCCTTTTTCCACAGAGGAAAAGCCAGCAAGAATTGTGGCTTTTCTGGCAAAAATTGTTTTGTTGCCTTTTTGCACCGTGTAACTCGTCAAGTTAAAAAAGAAAATTTTTAAAAATTTGGGAGGTTACTACTTAAGTAGGCATAGCAAAGTAACTTCTTTTAGCTGTCTCTTGGTAAAGGTAGTCATCAGCAAAACATGAGATGGCCCTCAGGCTGTCAGGTGGACATTCTGGAAAATGCTTTTTGTCTTTATGTCAGTGAGCAAATGGAAAGGTCTAGTTTGTTGTAGTGCTGTGAAATCAGCATGTTTTATTGATACAAAAAAAGGATTTCCCAAAAGTAAAAGTCTAGACCTTTTGAAGTCAGAGCCATCTTGGTATCAAACAGAACAGAGAGAAGCCTATTTTTTGGGATTATAGGTACTGAAAATTACCATGCAGTGTCAGTTCTACACATATTTTGTATATATTCAGTTTAATAAAATTAAGTACCATAATGAAATCCTATTTGAAAAATACTTGGATTAATTTTAAATTTGGAAGTGATTTTTAAGTGCCTTTTTTTGGCATTAGCCTCAAATACTCCAAAATTTAGTTTTCAATTGCTTTCTTTTTCTAGAGTCAAAGACTTTCTTCCTCACGGATATTTTGGTGTTTGCAAAACATCCATTACTGCAGTGTTTGAAGCCAGATGAGATGCTTAAGAATGTTCTTGTGACTGGAAAGAGCAAGTCTTTTTCGCCTTTACTGAGTTTTCCCACTTTGCATCCGTAGCCTGATAAAGTTGCAACGCTTTGCACTTCTGATACAGCTTTTATCTCGTGCAGTTCCTTTCCATAGGCTTCCTTGGCACAAGTCTGCATGGCACAGATATTGAGAAGCTGGCTTATTGCCTTTCTTCTTTTGCAATGAAGTTCTTCCTTAAGGAACTTTACAAATGCTGGATAACATAAACCATGATGATATATATATATATATTATATATATTTATAGATATATTTTTATATTATTTATATATATTTTATATATAAAATATAGATATATCATTATGGTTTTTGTTATCCAGCATTATATATAATATATATAGGGAATATATAGAACTCCTTGAAACTGTACTGATTGAAATCTGTCCTTCAAACAGAATATGTCCATAACCCACAGGCATATCTGTGCTGTCTCTAAAGCTAACGTAGGGGATAAGCTTGTAAGAATTTCTGAAATACAAGCAAAGCTTATCTTTAACCTTGTGTCACAACAGTGGTCAGGCGGACTTGTTCTCTTCCTTTGCTTTCACTCTTGCTTCTCTGGACTGCTGAGAAGACTTCATGCCAATGACAGGTTTGAGGTCTGTGTGTGGTCAGTCAAGCCTGCATCACAGCAAACTGCATTGCCAGACTCCTGGCTGTGACTGTTCTGCTCTGACCTGGTTCGCATTTGACACCTTCAGCTTTCACGTTTCATCTCAAGTCAAGTTGCACGTGACCGTGTTTGTGTGACTGCCTCCATGTGTGTAGGCTTCTTAATGATGGGGCTGCAGGTCAAACTGAGCTGTGGCCATTATTTAACTCATGTCTAGAAGCTATATGTTACTTAAGCATGTATCACTCTCTCCAGTGCAATTTTAAACGTTGATGAATCACTTATACTGAGTTAATCTCTCCGTGTCTTTTCTCCTATTTACAAAATCATTAGCTGTGCAGACTCAGCTTCTCAGCTCACCTGTGTCTTTAGGAGCGCAGCCTCTGCCAGCACTGAGGAAGCCCATGGTTTGTCTTGGGCAGAGGCAGCAGGGAGAGCTGGAGCCTGAGGGATGTCTGTGCTCCCAGCCTGGTGGCTGCAGAGGACTGGCAGACTGGCTGAGTAAGCTCCAGCCTGGCCAGCAGTGTTGGCTGGCCCTTCAGTCACCATTTTCTCTTATAAATACACTTAAGCTATGAGTGGACTGTTCATCTGAAGTGGTACTGGCTGATACTACCCATTTGATTTTTATAAAAAGGCTGTGCTTGGGAGTAAGTTTGAATTAATTGTCAGGGTTCATCTGCCTCTGAGATCTTGCAAATGTTATTTCAAGTCACATTTAAATAAGCGTAGGCCAGCAAACTTAAGGCTCATCCATGCAATCTGTCCATGGTGTATCATAAGTCCAGTCACTAACTGCAGGTTGAAGCCACTAAGCCTCAGCACTGGAGCATATTTAAGGGGGTTCTGTGGAATTTCTGAAAAAATGTGGCTCGCCCTAGGCAATGAGTTGCATAAGGGAGTTGTGCAATGCCAAACTGCCTAAAGTCTGTTATAATTTGCATACCTTGCCTTTCTATTCTATCTTCCTTTTGACAGCTGCAGGTAAGAATCTGTACTTACTCTTGGACAAATGAGAAAATAAGACTTGACAGGTTGAAAAAGGCAGTGGCCTTTTTTTTTTTTTTTTTTTTTTTTTTTTTTTTTTTTTGTGTGTGTGTGTGTGTGTGCAGCCTGTGCCATCTGAAATCAGTGATGCAGGTAATGACTTCCAGGCAATGTAAACTTCAGTAAGTGCTCCAGGTGGCCCTTGAAGGAACATTAGACCTACCTCTTTGAGGTGAGCATAAGGTGGTGCACTTTGTACATGCTCGGAATATCTGGGCTAGCAAAGTAAAAAGATTAGTTCAGCTGGTTAGAGCATGGTGCTAATAAAACCAGGGCTGTGGGTCCAATCCCCCATAGGGGCCATTCACTGGAGACCTGGACTTGGGTCCCTTCCAGCTCAGAATATTCTGTGAAATTATTCTGTGAAATAAACTATGGGCAAGGGATGAAGATGCAGAAACCATTTATTGTCTTGCTGCTCTGTGCTACTGATAATCAGTGTTCATAAAATCCCTGCTAGTACCAAGAGCACCTGCTTCTGAAGTTCAGGTACTCCTGGGAGTTAACTGGTTTGACTAATGCCATTTGCTACTTGGCTTGAGAGAGAAGAAATTAATGGCACAGATGTGGTAAGAGGAGTGTGAAATGTTTGCAGGTGAAGAGGAAATGATTCTAAATACTTTGGCTTTCGCAGTCACCAAAAAAACCCAAATGAACCCTTTTCACAATTTTTGTGAAAAAGAATCCTTTCAAAGATTAAGGGAAACTGCTTGAGAAAAAAAAATGTCAAAAGGTTCTTTATTTGCAACTTTAATGTGAACATTAATCAGCTAAATGTTTGTTTTAAAATTTTTGTTAATATGAAGTCAGTGGTGGTGAATCAGGCAAAGCAGAAGTGGATAATTTCACTGAAATGTCATAGACCTTAAAGGCAGTGATAAATTCCAATGAATTAATTCCTCTTCTAGTTCCAGTCAAAAATGACCCTCTATCGCTGCTTTCTGCTCAAAAAAACCTCTTCTAAGCCGTTTAAATTATGTAAGTGTTGTGATTCCCTAGGGTATCTCATTTTCTGCCTAATTCCATTGTAATGGCTTTAAATACATTATAAAAATCTTGTCATGATAGGTGTTATATTGTGGTCTGTTTGTGGCACTATGTCCCAGGCAAAGTCTTTTGTGCCAACTTGCAGGGATCAAACAACTTTTTTTTCAATTTCAGGATCTTTATGGAGAGCACTTGCTGAATTGGACATTATCCTCATTTCACTGAAATAATGGAATAAAACTCAGAATATGTTTGGCTCCTATCACTTAAGGCAGTCAGCACCATTAATTGGTAATCTTGGGAATTTATTTAGACTGGTCTTTAGGCCACAGTGGCATTACTCACAGTGATGTAGTGAAATGCTTTACTTTTTGATTTTTTAACCACTCCAGTTGCTATCTTTTTTTAGAATTTAGAAATTACTGTGCTGAGTATTTACAAATTTCACAGCACATTTTGTTCTCTGTTTTAAATCCTGCATACCAAGTGCCTGCCTGGGGCAAAGACCAAAAAAAAAAAAACTAGCTTTGATACTCCAAAACTGGCTGAATAAATCCCGTGCAGCTGGCCTGCATGAAATGTGCCCAGTGACAGCAACCGCAGCGAGGATTCAGAGGGTTAGGGAGAGCTCTGTGCTGTCACATGCTTGCAGTGTTTTATTGCTTTGGCTGGGAAGGGCATTAACGTGTAGGTATCCTGACTGCTCAGTATTAAGCGTGCAGAGCGATTGCCCTGTGGTTTCCTCAGGCGTGTATGTGGACAAACCTGATGCACAAGTGTGCAATATTGCCTTCTGTGTATGTTTGTACATGCTTTGGTGTTTTCTGACTTTGGAGCTGTGGTTAAAGCCTCAAAGGGAATCCGCGAGTCTGCAGCAGCTGAGAGTACTGCTACAATTTCTAGCAGTGGATGTTCCTGTGTGGTTGTGTGTCTATCCCATTGCTGGTGAGGAAATGGCATTGCCTGGCCTGCACTGCAGTGTTTGTCAAGGGAAATTATTGGAGACTCGTTTAAACAGTCAGGTCAACACAGTACAGTTTGCACGTGTGTGCTTGTGGATGAGATGCCAGGAACTGTTATGGACTGGAGACTGTTTTTTCTGCCTGTGCTGTTCTCACCACCAGTTCTGTTCATCCAACTGTCTCCACTTGGCTTCTTTGTGTAATATAACCAAGCTGAGACATAGTTCCAAGGGGAAAGTAACTTCAATCTCAATCTTGGAAAGTCATGAGTTAAAAGACATACAGTTCAGGAAAATAATTTTTGGAATACAAGCTATAAAGACTGGTTCACATGACCAACTTGCAGTTAGGTCATGTTTTCCTCTAATAGTGCATCAATAGGAGTTTGGAAAGGCTGCTTTTTCTCCTGTTGCTTTTGGCAGTGCTCTGTGGTGCCACTTTTGTGAATCCAGCTCCATTCTCAGGTTCCAGAATGCTTCTAGGTTCTCTAGGAACAGGTACAAAAGTAACTGCAAGGAGTGAGACCAGATTTAGAGAACCGACCTTTGGAGCTCAGAATGGCAGGACTCAGAAAAGAAGAAAATGTAAGAGGCTCTCATTAATACAGGCATTTATCAGAAATGCACTAAGAGGGACTTATAAAAGAGATTTGTATGTACTGGGTGGTAAAGAAATTTCCAGCAAAATGAGATAAGAATCAAACTTTCCTTGGATCCAGTTTGGCCAATAGCTACTTCTGTCAGGGTTTTTTTGCACTCTTCCCATGTCAGTGTGTAGTGGTCATATACTGAAATTACACACAGGCCTTTAGGGACCACTGGCCTTAGCAAGTGCATGGCAATTCTTAGAATGCCTGTGCTGAAAATTTTCTCTTAATGGACCTTGATGGGGTTTGGTTTGATTTGTTCCAGAATGGGATCGCCCTTGTTCCTGTTGATGTATGCTCATGATCTGGACTCCAGGATTCAAGCAAGACTGAGGGACAAATCTTGTCAGGCAACGGTAAGACTGTGTTACCTGTGCAGAGGAGGATGTTGAAATCTGGTATATGTAGCTTCTGACTTTCAGTTGTTTGGTCTGAAGCAAGGGACAGAAAAGTTTCTTTATTGATGTAAGATCAGTTCAGAGCAAAGACAGGAGGTGAAAAATCCTTAGGAAAACTAAAAAGAGAAGCAGCACTGAGAGTGGGCCAAATATTTTACTCATATATGTGAGCATTACTCATATAACTTCAAGAGAGTACATGCTTTTACTGTGCACGAACCAGCTGAGGACTTGGCCCATAATGTCCTTTATAAAGCTCTGATTCCTCCCCAAATAGTTTTTCCCTCCCTCTTCAAAGAGGCACCTGTTGCTGGTGGAGTTGTTGATGATACTGGATTAGTGCACATGCAGTCAGCCTGCTTGGCCTCAGCCCTTTGGACCCAAAATGAACTCCAGCTGCTGTTGCCTAGAGCAGGTGCTTCATCCAGCCCTAGCAGCTGTTTGAATGTAGGCTGTCATGGCCAAGAGGAGGGGGTAGGTCCCCTGAAGACCCAGAGGAAAGACTGATCAGCAGGAAGGAAGGAAAAGGGAGTGTGCCATGGAGACCTGATTTTTATACCCATCAGACAGAAGTTGTTCTAGCATTTCCTTGTGGAAATGCTAGTGACTGTCACTCTGCATCCACTGAGCCTGCCACGATAGATTATGGTTCCCAAAATGAGGTTGACGGACCACTAAAGACTAGCAGGACCATGACAAATGATTGATCTCCAAACTGCCAAACTGCTCTGTATTGTCACTTGAAGCTATGATAAGTGTATGTGATGGTGTGTGAGAAATTTTGAGGGCTGGTAGTTTTTCACAGTAGTTTGGTCTCTGTAGTCGCTGGTTTAAAGCTTCCGTGAGTGGACCAGCAAAAGTGAGATGGGGCACAGAACAGTGTACGGACTAATGGTCTGCTACGTGTAACAGTTTGGGATTCACACTCACGCTGCCAGAGGGAAGAAAACAAAAGCAGAGATAATCTGGGGTATGAAGGAGACAGTGCCAGGGGAAGGGAGGAAGAGAGGACGACCTGGGGGCATATAGACATGTGATGGTGGGGAAGTAGCAGCCAGAGTTTGAGGAGGAGGAGGCACAGATAGCTCCATGTCAGAGGTAAAGCAGCAGCAACCCAGGATTAGAGTGAAGGGGACAGGACAAGGATGCAGGTTTCTTGGAGTAAGGGAATCACTGCCTTCAAAGGAAAAAAAGCACCTTAGAGTAAGGGCAACCCAGACCTGCAGCAGGAGGTAATGGGAGGGTGCTTTGCAGGGCAGAGAGTCTCTCAGTAGAACCTGTTCGAAGTAATTTCCATTTCTGGTGTCACAATCAGCCCCTTCCAAGTCCCTTCCAGCATGCCTTCAACTTTCTACCCATTGATTGGGGTAACCCACAGCAGCGGTTCCTGTGCAGTCCTGCACTCTCTAATTATTCACATGCTGCTGGCAACAGCACTCCTGGCCTCCCTTTCCATGAGCATGCACTCTTTGTCTGTGCCTGCGTATGTCACTGTCAGCATTAACACCGAATTTATTGTGATTCCGTAGGGTTCTGTCCTCTTACCTATATTCATTAAAGTTACCAGAGTCTGCCCAGTTTCTCTGATAACCTACATGTCCACTTTATATCCCTGCTCTGTGCATTGTTTTGGTCGTATCCCATCAGCCAGACTTTGTGCATCTTTGTTGATTGCTCAACCAAGTCTCCACTGAACCTCCATAAGGAGGGGTAAATGCTAAGCAAGGACATTTCCCTGCATAGCTATAAAAGGTTTATTCAGGCCATATTGCATTACAGCATGGCCTAAGAGCAGGAGAAAAACATGAATATTGGAGGCCTCTCTTTGTCAGGAAATAGGATTTCCGCAGGTGCTCAGTTGCAAATGCTCTGCATGCTTCTAAGGCTTGGCACATGGCATTGCTGAATCCTGATTCAGGATGCAAGAATGTTTCATGACCCCTGCCATGAAAACTGATGTCTGGCCATGTTTGGAAATCAGCCGTCGATGATGACAGTAGATGAGTATGGGTGAAATGAGCAGCTTGGCTTCAGCACTAAGCAAGACTTGTTAAACATTGTAAATACAGATGTCCAATTCATATTTTGAATAATGAATATTATGAACTTTTCTGTAGCAAGTGGTAAGAAGCTGGATCGTCTTTCTTCATCTGCTCACTGCCTTCACAGAATTTGAAAGTGTGACGAAGTATTTCATCCCTTTACAGGATTAGGTAAGATTGGTAACCATAACTCTTGTATAGAATTACATAGAAATACTCTGGACAGCCAAATATATTGATTTAAGATCATCTATGTGGTGGCAGGGAAATTGTTTCCATTTTGGTTTATCCACTTCTTGGGTTGGTCAGGTTATCCAGCTGACTTCCACTGTTTGTTCTTTTGAATGAAAAACTGCTGACGGTACAGGCCTGTACAATTTCTGTCCCAGTGTAGCTCTTCCATCAGGTATTCCTGTTATTTGTTTTGCTTCTGCATGAAAATTAAGGAATCGGAGAAATAGCACCAAAAATCTACATGAATGAAATTCTCAAGGCTGTTAAGGAAATAGATATATTAGAAATAGGGTGTTTCTGTGCTCATTTTGTTCTCACATCCCTTGGACAAGTCACTGTTATGCGTGGAAAGAAATATCGCACACGGCTGTCAGAAGTGTGCAAGGGAGACATCCCCTCACATGCTCCTTGTTACTGTCCCTACATGTTTGCTACTTTGAGTAAATTACAGTTCCCTGGTGCTGCTGTGGGTGTATGAGCAATAGTTCCCTGCTGCCTCCTTATCTGCCTGGTAGTGTGTGCTGATGCCCACACCCACTGCTGCTTCACTGGTGATGAAGTGGCAAGTGTTGCCCTGCCTCCTTCCTCCGTGCTTCTCTTCCTCAGCCTCCTTGCACCGCGGTATGACTCAAGAATAATGAAAATGCAACTTCCTATTCTTTGTGGAGTAGTAAATTTTTGCTAAAAAACCAAAACAAATGTCATTCTCAGAGTGGCCCAAGATCTGTATTTTAGTGTGGCAGCACATTTAATTTGGTTTTCCAGGTATTTTTAACCACCTACATGTGACTAAGAATTTTTTGAATCATCTGTCTTTTACTGATTAAAATGTAATTAGGTACCAAGGAGCTTTAGGATTTAAACCAGTCTGAAGAGCGGTGTGGCAATGTCCAGTGTCGTGTCTGGTTAGGAACAACAGAGTGAAGGAGTTTTTATTAAATCGTAATTTACTAATTGCTAGATTAAGACTAAGGAAATAAAGATCCTGTTAGCGGGCCTCTATGTTTTGAGTATTTGGAAAGCAGAGGGACTTACTTTGTATGAGGCCCATATATTATGTTATGCAGGGATTCCCAGTTCAGTGTCAAAAACCCTTTTACCATGGAGCTGACAGTTAGCTTGCTGCCAGAGGGAAAACCAGTCTTTAAGTGGTGAGTGCACATAGCATCAGAAATGGACCTGGACAGAGGGGCAACACACAGTCAGACCGAGTGACATTCTTCACACCTGCTGTGGTGGATAACAGTAGCTGGCTGACTTACCCCATGGCACTACAAGCACAGCATTGTGCTGTGACACAGCCTGGACAGCGATTGAATTACACACCGATTAGGTCTTCGGCTTCTCCCTGTCAGTGTGGACAATGGAGAATCAGAGAAGTGGACACGAGAGCTTTAGCAGGCCTTGTGCTCTCGAACGGAGGAGGATTAGTTTGTAAATGGTAAATTGTGTTGGGGCCAAGAGTCGTAAAACTGAACTCTTGCCCTTCTGCTGCCTCAAAGGCACAGGCTTTGCAGAAAACTCCTTCTCCCCCCTTCTACTAACTGCTGTGATCAGGGGAGGGGTGGACATATGGAATCTGCTCCTCCTTTTCTCTGCCAGAGAAGGAAGAAGACACTGGTACATTTGTACAAATTTTGCTCCTCACTATCTCTTACTATCTTTTCTTAGGAAGGGCGTGGAATTAAATTAATTGGTCTTCTGCCATTTCCACAGGGATGCGGATTTGCCTCTCACGGAGGTGCTGCTGGCTGATTCACTGCCTGGTAGAGGGTGTCTCTAAGACCTGAGGTAACCTGAAGCACGCACTTTCTCAGGAGGTCTGCAGCTGGGCTGGAGAACTGCAAACGCTCATCCTTTCACTCCTGTCATCTGCTTCCACATGACTGCAGTGCCCGTGCTGTGCTCTCAGCTCACTCACCCTGAAACGCTCCTTGTGATGGTTTGCACCGGGCTGCTACAGAGCAGACTTTGGTTTTGGTGTCAGTCTCCCTTGTTGCTGTGTCATTTATAGAGAAGACAGCTTCATCTTTGCCTTTATTCCACTGGGACCAGCTGCTCTACCTACAGGAACCAAAAGTGGCAAATATCCTATAACCTCTTTCAATTTTCTATTGAAGGTCTACATCACATGAACTTCTCAAGGTTTTCTGAGAGGTAAAGCTTTTTTATTTTTTAGAAACCAAAAAACCACCAAAACAACCAAAACCAAACCTAAAACCAACAAAACCAAAACCTACCAAAAAAAAAAAAAAAAAGAAAAAATAAAAATCAAACCCCACACATAGAACCCAAGTTGGAGAAACAGCTGCATCGTGTGGCTGATTTAGTGCATGGGAGTACAAAGCATTCCCACTCTGGTCCTGCACATCCACTCATTGTACCTATTAATAGCTGTTAGGCATGAGTATAGATACAGAGATGGACAGGACTAGTTCTGCCATGTGAACATTCATCTGGTGGCCCCATCCTATTTGCTAGAACCAGAGATTTCACTGTGATAAAGTGGACATCTTAAATCATTGTTGGAGACAAGGGGATGTAAATTCACTTAAACTAAGCTGGTATTAGGCATTCTCATTATCTTGGAGTATTCCAGTAAATAGCAATTTATATAAGCAATGGAAATATGTCCTTCTTAATCTGTAAAAAGAAAAGGACAGTCTTAATGATCTGTCGGTGTTTCAAATCATCTTAAGGCATATTGATCCTGAATCATCACGGGGAAATTCAGCAGGTGTGTTTTGGTTAGTGATCTAGGAATTTAGATGTAGTTGAATATATGGAGAACTGTATCTTCTTCCAGTTGTATTTATTACTGTAATAAATGATTCCAACTCTCTCTTCCTACAGACTTTATCTCCTCTGTTCATAGTGTTGGCATTTTATTCTGTTTTGAGCTGAGAAACAATGCATACTGTAAGGTTGTAAGAGGCTTTTATGAATATACCATTTAAAAAGACTTGCTCCTGGCCTGGTTACTGGTTTGAATTGAAGAAAGATACTTTTATTTCATGCTTCTGAAAGCAATAGAAGATTTGCTGTAATACACCAGTTCAGAGTAATCTGTTCATAAACTGTCTGTTCCACAAAACTCCCAAACCTCTTGCACCTATTCCCTCTAATAAGTGGCAAATTGGGTATAAAGGCTTTGGTTTATTTTTTGTAAAGCTTGGTAAAAAAACATAGATGAGAGAAATTCAGCTGTTGCTCGACATAGTCACTACTGATTACTGAGAATTCATTTTCAAATTCGGAAAATAAGAGCTGTTCTAAGTAGTCACTGTTGGTTTTAACACTATGGGGTATTTAAAAGATAAGTTTTAAAGATAAAAAAAAAGGAAAAACAGTCATTCATGAGTGCTGATACAGGAATGACAGAGGTTAATACCACTGATATCATGTTGGAACTGTATAGCATTTTGTTAATGGTTATTAATGCCCTGCTGCTGGGAGACAGACAGTGCCAGCTGCTGGTTTGTGTGATGCCTCTGAGGGTGTGCCTGGGCCTCTGCTCAGAAAGCAGAGGGGCCTGAGCAAGGTTCAAGTTTGCTCCCTCCACTGAAACAGGAGGAGAGGAGATACTGAGAGAAGGTAGTTGCAGCTCCTGCTCCTGTCTATGCTGACTTCAGAATAGGACTCGGAGAGTGAAGCAGGAGCAGCAGACATCTTCAGAGCTGCGCCCACGAGGTAACGAGAACTTTGGTTCAATTCAGATCTTCAGGACTAAACTCAAGATAAATATCCTTTGGAAGAAAACAGCAAGAAATTGAGACAAACATGCATGGAAATGATGCCAGCAGACCTGGGGAAGAAGCCTAGGTTTGTGTAAGAGAGCCTTAGAGCTTTGTACATCAGTGGAAAGAAGTCAGAAATGGTATTGAGAGGAGAAAAGCCCCTGAGAGGAAGGGAAAGGAACTTTGTAATGGCAGAATGATGATGGATATGGAGCAATTAATTAGCTTTGACTACATCATGTTCATTGTACATCCAGATTTGTGGGTTTAGCTGCCTCACTTGGGGCTAGCTGTTGCTTTGTGTAATACCTTTGAATTTCATACATCATAAGGGAATGAAACAGATACAGAAAAGTGCAATACATCAGTGTAGCATATCAAATTGAGAAAGGCATTTTTAGCAGTCTGTACTGAAATGGAGGTTTAAGCCTGTATTAGATTATTCCTTAAGTGTATTGTTGTTTTGACAAATCTGAAAGCAGCTAAAAGCATTTCAGTAGATCAAAAAAGGAAACTTTGCTTTCCTTTCCCAGAGCCTGGACCCAAAATGGGATTGCCAGACAGGCTTACATGCCCTGGCTGTGTACCACACAATCACCCACTGGTGACAGTGAGTGGAACATGTGGAGATGAGTTGTAAATCCTGTGGGAGGAACCGGCTCACCAGGCCTCTCCAAATCATTCACCTTCTAGATTTTTTTTAGATGCTTGTGTAATGTATCCCAAATAATACACTGAGAATATTTAGCCAAGAAATGCCTGGTGGCCCAAGGACATTTTGGTAATGGTTGCTGTCTGATGTGCCACATGGACAGCAGGCATGTGCCATATTCTCTTTCATGGTGAGGAAAAAGTAGTATATCACTACTTATGTTTTCTAAAAGGGAAGATTAATACTCAGTTCCATGAACCTCAGCTTTGGGGACACAATGTCATTAAAAAAAACCCCATTAATTTTGCATACTCATTAATTATTAGAAATAAATGAAAACATCCATGTAATATTGTACACGTACTCTCCATGTAGCCTAATATTCAAACACAATGATTTGTACAGGCTCTATCTCCTCAGGTCACTTTTACAAATAGAATTGCCCATACAAATAGTTCCCCCTTCAGTTCCCTTCAGTGCAACATCCTGAGCATGCCTAGCAGGAATAGCAGGTCACAGGGTGCAGTTGTTCCCCTCTGCACAGCATCCTGAGGGATGGCATCCAATTTTGGTCTCCTTTGTACAACAAAGCTGTTGTCATACTGGAATGGGCCACCAAGGTGAGGGGCTGTAGCCTGTGATATACCAGGAAAGAACTGGGCTTGCTAAGCCTGGAAAGGTGCTCTCTCTGTCCACAGCCATCTGCTTGGAGAGCCTGTGGAAGGTAGAGTCACATTTGTCTTGGACAGCATGACGGGCAAGAGGCCCAAGTTGAAGCAAGGGCAATTCAAAGGAAGCGCTAGAAAAAATATTCCTAAAGAACATGCTAGGCTTTGGAACAGGGACCTTAGAGAGGAGGCAGCTTCTCTGTCCTTGGAGATGCTCAGAATTTGTACTATTGATTGACCCACTATTACTGCAGTAATAGTTCTCAATTAAAAAGATAAATGAAACTATTTGCAGAGGGCATTTTTTTCCAGTGTAATTTATAGAGCCTTGAATTCCATGTGAATGGAGAATTTTCTAGTAGACCTTACTTTGTAAGCAGTTGACCTGGCATAGAGTAGTTTTGGGTGTGCACTGGCATGGAACAACAGTTGCAATGCCAATAATGTAAATACATGTAGTTAACAGTACTTTCGTTTTTTAAGCTGACAAGCATCATCCATATTAATTTTTCAGTGTCATCATAACTGCAGTTAAATTCTTTGTGTGGTTTTAAGGATTCTCTTTAATGGTAGCTTACTAAAACAGTTCATGTTGTAGCTCAGATTTCTGGAGTTATTACAAAAAAAATTGCAAGGAAAAAAATGTGTAACCAAATATGACTATTTTGAAGAAACTCAGAATGAAGGTAACACTGGAATTCTGAATTTCTTTGAGAAAATAGATTCTTACTCATTACTTTCTAATCTTTGATTACTCTTTCATTCTGTTGGTGAATAATGTTTAGAAGATTTCAATTGCAGGGACTCAAACTTGACTTTTCATTTGCATTTCAAATCTTGGCAAATGAAACAAAAGCAGAAGGAAGCTAGGGAAACCTCCACTCATTCCAGCACAATTAGTGCAGGATAGCCCCTGCAACCCAATATATTTCTAGGCTTTGCCTCTCTTGACATTTTTCTTTCGGGGGTAGGGAGAAAGAGGAAAGTTTGCCTTTAAGAGTTAATCTCTCACTCTCAGTAGAATATTTTGAGGTAATTGTCAAACTTGTATTTTGCACATTTACCATTTCCTAGTCAAATAACTGTTGTTATTTATATTTAAATAACCATTAGTTGTTCCTAATTCAAATAACTGTTGTACCAGAGACAGTACTGGCACAAAAAATAGCAATGCCAGAGAACAGTAGTAGCGAAACTGGTAAATTGTTACTTCTGAGCTTACTGCCTCAAAAAATGAGGAGCAACTTGATGTAGATTTGTATTTTCTAAGTTAATGTGCAGAGTCCTAGGCAGACTGAGCAAAACCTCAAATCCAGCAAGCTACGTTGTTGGCTTTTCCATTGTCTATGGTCATTGTGCACTGAGCAAAGACAGCAGAAACAGTCAATTAGTCCAGTCCTGTTCCATAGCAGGGGTTGTTACTTACAATTAACCCAGCTGCAAATGACTCCTTTATCCTCCTCTTTCAGATAAGTTTCACCTGAACCTTCTCTACCTGGAAACCAGGTAGTCTCTGGGTGTTTTGTATCTCAGTCAGTTTTAAGTCTGGGACTGTAATTGTAAAAGAGAATGGTGAGGGGACAGAAATTTGGCTGAGTGCTCTTTGCAAAGAGGTGAGACAGCTGTGCTGTAAGTTGTGTTTTTTGCAGTATGAGAGCACTGCACCTGAGCGCAGCCCTGGCCAAGCTGGATGAGGACACTTGGGCAGGTTTGCTACAGCCAGGGTAAACAGCAGTGGGGGAAAGGGAGAGGCACAGCAGGCTTCAGGCACAGCAGTAGGGGAGGCTGAAGTTCATGGAAGGTGTGCTCGTTGAGATGATCTCAACTGATGTTGAGTTTTTCACAGAGCAGCAATGAGCCTCTAAAAGGCGTTTTCATCTTAAAGTAATAAGTAATGAGTACAAGGTAATTTCTGAAGGACAGAATCACTGTATGGCTGAGGCAGTTATTTTGGAGGGTTGTGGATTTGAGGTTCTTTGAGTATAGGGAAATATGGTAACAGATTCTGCTACCTTTTATTTTGCTTATAATGTGCGTAACTGACTCTTGAAGCTTGATTTATTGTTCTGGATTTGTAGCTGTTGAAAAGGAAGTTAAAAGTAATTTCCAAAACCTGATCTATAACCCATGAAGATCTTGCAGAAAGAAAGCAATCTGGTATGTTCCAGTGCACTGCGATTTGGGTTTTCTCCTGGGTCTCGCATTATGAGTGTTTAAAATAGTTCACTCCTGTCAGGTTTTGGCTATGTTGGTATTTCCCTCTGTTGCCAGACTAATGTCTGTCTGGAAGTTAATCATCCTGTGTTTGTGTAAACATGAACTGTTTGTCTGGAAACCTGGGTGGAATGGTTGAAGCCATGGGCTGGTTATCATTGTGTATGACTGCTCTGTACAGAACTGTACATGAAGCTATTTCTGGCTGGGTCTTTTGGGTTTTTTTGAGCTGAATTCTGAGCCTGTTTATCGACCCCAATGTATGTGTGTGTGTGTTCTCCTCCTTTGCTGAAAGAGAATAGGACTTTTAAATTGGTCAAGACAACAAAAAGTATCAAAGACGACCTTGTGATGTGTTATATCACTTGGATGCTCGATGTAGAGACAAGTAACTCCCTAACTTGAAGTAATGTGTGCAAAGTTACCTTCACTAGCATTGGGAGAGCAGAAGCAAAAAGCTCACATAAACATTGAACTGACTTTTAGGGGTAAAGTCTTTATGCATGCCTTTCTCCTAAAAAAAATTAGTATCCTAAATGGCTTCACTTTAGCAACTCCAGGAGTTTTAGTATCACAGAATGGTGTGAGTTGGAAGGGACCTGAAAGATCATCTCATTCCAACCTCCCTGCCATGGGCAGGGACACCCTCCATTAGACCAAGGTTGCTCAGAGCCCCATCCAACCTGACCTTAATGCTTCAAGGGGTGGTGCATGCACAGCTTCTGGGGACAAGCTGTTCCAGTGCCTCACCACCCTCACAGTGAAGAATTTCTTCTTAATATCTAATCTAAACCTTCCCTTTTTCAGTTTAAAGCCATTCCTCCTGGTCCTGTCACTACATGCCCTTGTGAAAGTGCTTCTCCAGCTCTTTTGTAAGACTTCTTTAGGTACTGGAAGATGCTGTAAGGTCTCCTTGGAGTCCTTGCTTCTCCAGGCTGAACAGCCCCAACTCTCTCAGTCTGTCAAATTGATTTAGTATGAGAAATGCTGAGGGTTCTCCTGCTGTTGTCCTGCTTTTCTTCCCCTCTTCCTTACAAAACTGAAGTACTTTTGCTCCTGTTACTTCTTGTGAGATTTATTAATCCAGTTTAAGCTTTTATATAAGTTTACAGAGTTGTGTTGCCAAACTGATAATATCAGAGGAAGGTGTAACAGCACAAGGGAAAAATGAAGTTGAACATCTCTTAATTAAGGGCGCAAACTGCAAAGCTATTCACACTGAAGGAAATGAGGGGAACTTATTTCGTAGAGCTGAAGATATTAAATAAACACCTTGTGTAGGAAGGATGCAGGCAAACACTGGGGATAGGGTTTGGTTGCTGGGAAAGCAGGTGGTGCTCCGAAGCTCATTTTTTTTAGGGTGGCACAGTGTAGAGTGAGTGGGCTTAGAAACATGAGCACTTCAGTCACATGCCTCAAAAGAACTTCAACTTGTACCTTTTTAAATAAAATAGATTAAAAGGGAAAGAGTTGAAGAGCTTTTTTCAAGTAGTTAAAGAAGTATCTGGAAACAACCAAGTGAATCAGACAAAAAGAATGGTGTAGTAAGTCAGACTTGCAGGCTAACCTAAGCATCTGTCTCTGAATCTTCACGTATGCTATCATCAAATTGCAGAACTTGGTTCATAAGAACAGTGCAAGAGATTTTGGTTAGTAAGCTTAAGGAGGAGCACAGCTCCTTGTCTTCAGAGACTGCTTTCTTTTTAAAAACAGAGGGCTTAGTTTCCACTGCACAACCCTGTGGCGATTGGCAGCGCTTCAGCCTGATCTATGAACTTAAAACACATTTGATCTGTATGATGGTGCTTACTGCCAGGTCCTGCCACTCCACCTGAATAACTATAACATGCTCATAAATCAGGGGAGAGCATTCCTTGCTGACACCATCCCAAATGCCCTACTGAGCCGAAGCCTGTGTTAGCCATCAATGCCTCTTACATAAACATGTCATACTTTAAAGTAGGGTCTTGCAAAAAGCACAAACAATATGCTGGTATAGAGGGGCCACACAAGTCAAGAGCTGTTAAGTGGGGGGAAGAGGAGGAGAAAAATCTCACAATGATAAATATACCTACCAGACACATATGGAAAGAAAATAGCTAAGCCTAATTCTTTCAGATTTAAATAGTCAGATGTGGAAATGGTTGTCTTATTTCCTGTAGAACTTGGAAACCAGGAGCCACAAGAAAATAATGATGGAGGATACTTTGACTTCTGTTGTGTTCATTTTAGCCTGGTCATGATTCATGCATCAGATACACAGTAGTCTGTGTATCTGATTAGTAAAAAAAAATCTGGTTTGCATTTGTCCCACTACAGAAAGCTGAGTAAGAACTATGGCTCAGTCTTGTACGTGCATTCAAAACCACTTACTAAGTCTTGTTTAAAGTCACCTCGTCATCTGGTTCCAACATTGCGGCTGATAGTTCCTGTCTACCTGATCTTAATCCTCACACAAGCTGACGCCAATTTTGGGCACGGTAAGAGATGTTAAGGAGCATCCCAGGCACACCTTCGTTATAATGCACAGCTGACTGACTTGTAAAACTCATGTGTTTGTGTCGGTGCAGCCTTTGATCTGAATCAGTAAAGAAAACGCTCCCAACAACAGCAGCTGGAACACACACAGCCAAAAGTGACACTGGGCTGTAAACAGTGGCTGCAGCCGCCCTTGTCAGATGGGTCACAAATCACGGGGCTGACAGGTGCCTGTGCTGGTGTCCTGCAGCAGGGTGTGCCTTGGTGTGGAGCAGCAGGTAGGAAACCTGCGTGGTGGGTGGCCAGCCTGTGACTGCAGTACAAATGACTCAAATTCTCTGCTCAGGAGAAGCCTGTTGTACAACTTGGTGTGGAATTAGAAACATTTGCTTTTCATTAAAGTGGTCTGACTACTGCTTATGCTCTGACTTCAGGGTGGGTTCAATTCTACACTCTGTAACAGTCACGATAACCTTAAGTTGTAGTGTGAAGGCAAACGGTTTTTGTGGAACACAAAACTGAGCCTGCAGTTCCCCAATTGCTCCTACTGGGGTTGGGTCTTCAGCACCCGAGTTTCTTTCCCAAGGAGGGAGATCCAGCATGCAAGAGGGAGGCATAAGTAGCTTCATCCCAGAAGGGCTTGAGGGTGCTTGGGCATGGAGTTTTCTTAAGGGAGTAATTTCTGTTTTCTAAATGGAACTGATGATGATGATTGATCAGTATTACTCTGTGGTGGGAGCATGAACCACAGTTAGCATTTGTGATTGTAATGACCTTCCAGAAATGCATTTCTGAGACAGGACACAATATTTTTCCACTGCCTGCTTAGCATTTTACTGCCTCGCCCTCTGCCTGTATACATTAGTTCCCATGCTGCTCTTATCCCCTCACCACCTTCTTCTGTATATAGCTTAAGGTCTTTAGGGCCTGATCCAAAGCAACTGGTCTGTCATAGATGGCTATTTTCATCCTAACGCCTTGTTGATGTTAACTGGTAGCAACTCTTAGCCTACCTAAGCAGTGTAGTGCCTTATGGCAGGTCTGTGCTTCTACATCCCAGCCTTGAGTGAAGCAGGGAGGCTTTTGCTCAGAGGGGATAGCTTCTACATGGCTTTTTTTAGAACCAGAAGGCAAAGGCTGAGGCAGCAGCTCTGAACATACACTGCCCTTGGGAGAGGCTCCTCGCTGCTGTGCAGCTGTTCCAAGAGCCAGGGAGGACATGGACCTCCATAGCCCAGTGCCACATGTGCTTAGGCAGCCCTTGGCAATCGGCAATCCTCCCTGAAGTCAACTTCTAGTGTTTTTTAGTGTGCCTTTTTCTTTTTGTTTGTTTGTTGTTTTTTTTTTTCTTTTTTCTCTTTTTTTTTTTTTCCAGAGAGTCACTTGATAGGGTGTAATCCTGTAAGATACTCAGTGAAGAAGCTGATACAGTAAAGTATTTCTGCAGATGCTTAATTTTCACTGAATAAGTGGTCCTTTTATGTGGGTGGGAGCACTCATGTGCTTAAAGTTAAGCACGTGCTTAAGTGCTTTCTTGGATCAGGGCCAAAATGCTAATGTGATGGAGGTCCCCTTTCTCAAGTAACTGCAGTTTTCACGATCTTCATGTGGACCCCTGGGTCTGCAAGAGTACTGAAATACACCCATGACTGGCAAATATTGGATATTTATGTTCTTAAACTTTTCATTTTCAGTAAAAACTTCATGAGATGTTGCTGTATTATGACTTTGCATACAAAGTATAGTTCTTGACTAGGCCTGCGGCAGACTTGAGAAGAAACCCTATTTGCCGACCTCAAATTAGTTTTGTTTAAGAGAATATTTTATTTTTCTTTTTGAGAACAAAAATAGATTCCTCCAGCATCTTTTGCTCTGACCCCACTCCCTTATCTTTAAACTGCTCCTGCTATATCTCTGGAAGAAAACAAGCCTTTGAGGAGCACCACTAAGATTTTAAATTCAAACCACTGGGAGCGTCTTGTGTGATGTTGCACTTGCCAATGATAGTCTGCTTTGATGACAGCAGCGGTAACGAGCCCAAAGGACACATGTTAGAGATGTGACAGGGGTGTGCACCTGTCTCGGGCAGGGGGCACTGGGTCTTCCCCTGTGGCAGCCTCCTCAGTGGCTGTGCTAATCACCAAGAGTGACACTCGCCGTGCCTGGCAGGCAGGAACAGAGCAGGGTGTTGTAACTCCAAATACACAGCTGCTTCTCAAATTATAATGCAAAGGTTCAGAGGTCAGCACAGTAAAAGCAGATAAAATTATGCCTTCTACCGCCACCGTGCCACATCAAAATGGTAAATTGTTTGTTTTATAGTGGGTCTCTCAAGCTATTTGTCTCCTCTATAGCAGACATGACTTTTTCAGATCGGTTGTTGCCCTTTAAAAATAAAGGAGTTTGCTTTCTAAATAGCACATTAGAGATTTCTTTCTGTGACCTGTTGTTCTTTGCTGCTATAAAAAAGAAGTTTTTAGACTTTAAAGTGTTTGCTTGGTGGTCAGGCTTTGAGGGCTTGGCAGCAGGATGAGAGTGTGGGGCCAGCAGTGCTGCAGGATTTGTGTGTTCCAGCCATGCTATGTGTGGGCACGGAGGCCTGCGGGCTCCCCTCAGATACCTGGGATGTAGAGCTAAGCTGAGGGCAGATGGCTGTGCACAGGATGAGCCATCTGTGTTAATGACCTGGGCAATGCTGTCAGCCATTCTGTGCATAGCTACTGTTTCTGTTTTGCAAATAGGGCAGATCTTTATCCTGTGTGCAGCATCCGCTCACTTGTCTCAGAGTTGACACCTCTCTGGTGTCCTTTCCACTCGAATTTGTATTGAACAAGGGATGGTGTTTATAAGAAACTTCTGGAACTAAGAGTGAGAACCAGGATGGAAAAACCGTAAGAGTTCAAATATGTAGGGTATGTGATGCTTTCTCCAGCTTTGACTTTTTTTGAGTTCCTTTTTATTGTGAATGGCTTGTTAATTTTTTGTTAAATTCTTTGACCATAACTGTGACCAAAGAGAGGAATGCATTTGACAAGTGCAATAAAGCAACTGTTCCATGTTTATGGCAAGTGCTATACTTCTATGCTATTAATTCAAATTGCCTGGATTCTTATAAAACTGGGACCGTGTAGGATTACCTACCTTGCTGGAACACAGTTGAAATGGATCATACTACAAAGTATTTCACATCTCCCTATCAGATTTTAGAGGAAATAATCTTGGAGTCGTAGGGGAGGTGTATGTCCCTGGAGCACGATTGTTTTTGTATCCAGCAACTGCTGGGAGTCATTTAATAAAGTAGAATAGTTCAGTGTAAAAAGAATAACAATTGCACTACATATGAGGTAATGACACTTACTAGGATACAGGTAACACCATAAATGTGTTTTACTGCAGTACTGTAAATAAGCAGAGAAGGTGACTGTAATACTCTTTGAAGAGGAACAGTGTTGAGAAGTATATGTGGGGAAGCTTCCTCTCAGCAGATTCCTGCTGAAAACCTGAGGTGTGCGAATAATTGGTTATTTTTCTTCAGTTTGATGGTTGTACAGGCAAGGAAAATTTATTTGGGATCAGACAAACTTTTTAGAGAATGAAGAAAGCATTATTGTGTTCCAAGAACAAGACACTACTTCAATTTGAGGTATTTTTAAACTTCCCCCTCCCCCCCAAATAACAGTAAGAAATCTGGGGTCTTCGAATCTTGTTTGTTTGTTTGCTTTTGTTTGTTTGTTGTTTTTGTTGTTGTTGTTGTTTTTTATTAACAGAGTAGAATTCAGAAGTCATGCAGGCTCCAAGATACCTGTGGGAGGGAGTGTGGGTATCTCTACCTCTTTACATATGGCCAGTAGGCTTAGCAATAAAGTTACAAAGATGTTGATGCTTTCCTCTCTCCTATGAGCCTGGCAGAGCAGAAGGAGAGTCTGAATTCAAGTTTCTGTATCAGAAAATAGTTCTGACCACTGAATGAAGGATGTGAAGTGGAAAAGCCAGCAAGAATGACCATAGTGAACAGTATCTGTACATGTAACTTAAAAATATTTCTGTTTTCTTACACTGAGGAGGAGTGGGGTTGGGGCAGGAGGGACATCCCCAAATATGCAGGGAAGGCTCTCCTAGTTAAACCTTGCTCAACACTACTTGAGTTTAGGGTCAGATCAGATAAGTGATTAAATGCTGAGTAAATTAAATTAGTAATTAAGTAATTAAGTTGAATTAAAATGCATTTAAGTTTGCATACACTTTCTTTGAAGACTGGTCCTAAAGGTTTTTGGTACCAAAATAAAGATGAGCTGCTCTGCTGTCAGTGTTCCCTCCAGGGAAGGACGATGTGCTATGCTCTGCTGGATCTTCATGTCCATGGCGTGCTCAGTCACTTCTGGTCAATGACTGCAACCTGATAGCCAGCACTAAACCTGCAACATCTTGTTGAAGCAACTCCACTTCAAAGCAGAGGGATAGTCACCATGACAAGAACAGCTTGTACTTGTATTAGAGTCTGAATGGGACCGAGACATTTGGATTTTGGAGGTGGTTGCTTATGTGCCGAAGTGGCTGACCCCTCTTTTTGTCAGGTCCTCCTCTTTGTATTTTAGTCTCAGCTCTAAGTACCTACTGAGGAGTTAGTATGCAAATGTATGGGTGGCTTTTTGAGCTGCAATATTTGAGCTTTAAGTGTCTCCTGACTTTGAGTCAGTAGACTTCACCATTCATCTTGGACAAATTCTTTTTATATTGTCAGGCTTCTGTTCTGGAAATGAACTCCTTGCTGTCTCCTCATGAGTGACAAATGTAAGGTAACCGTAAAGGACTTATTACTGATCCTGCAAAATTAATTTCATTACCAAGTTGATCACTGAACAAATATAGCTGGGAAGACAGTGTTAAGATATCCTCATGTGGTTTGAGATAACTTTCTCCTATTGACAAATGTCAAATATTTTCTTTATGGTACCATTCTTGAACTTTTGCATTTTCTACCACTGTCTTAAACGCTTCAATGCTATAATGTTTGCTTGGGTCCTTAAGGTGACTTTTAACACTAGTGGCAGAAAGAATGATCCATTGGTGCTTTGTAAGTATAATCTTGAGGTCTGTGGTATATGTCATCAATCAGAATATGTCATTCCATGCCTGCCATGTTGATTTTTTCCTTGTACATGAGAAGGAGGCTTGTATTTGAGGTTTTTACTTTAGACCTGTGTCCTCTTTTCTGAAAACAATGTTCCTGCTGATATTTAGCATTTTTATTCCCTAAGCAGTTCCTAAAGAAGCTTTTCTTCAAAGGTTTGCGTTGGTAGAACTTGAAAAGCGAAACTGTCTGCTGCTAGGGCTTTATTCCATATGTGCCTTTCTTGGAGTCCACCCTTAGATGCACTGGGAAGAGTAGGTCATCCCAAGTTACACATTATCCTATAGCTAATGCCAACTGTAATTTCAAGTGCTCCCCACTAATCTCTTCCCCTCATGCATTATTTCCTTGTGCAGCATTAACACAGCACATGCTGATCCACTGTTGCTTCATGGATTTAGAAAATAATCTACAGGCCCACAATGATGTAAAACATTAAATATTGTTTTAAATATCGGAGGCGCCATCCTGCCTACACGGTACTTAGGGTGGGCAGCACGCCAGCACGTTTGCTGGCATGTGGCTGAGAACTGGAGCATGCCTGCTCCCAGAGCACAAAGCAAAGCCCAGGACAATAAGGCAAGAATGATGACAGACAGGGAAGGGCTGGCTTATGGATTGTGCTGTTTGACCATAATATCGGCTTTGGAGACTATACTGTCTGGAGGGCTAAGGGTTTCTTTCTACACTCCTGCCTTACTGCCTGCACCTGCCCATCTGAGGGCAGGCAAGAATGAAAGGACACTTTATAGAGCTTCCAGGAGCTTGTCAGTTAGTTATTGCACAGGGGGTTTGCACTAGCTGCTTAATACCTGTTCTCTCACTCAGCATTGCCAGATAACACTGGGCTGAGTGCATTTCTTCTGAATATGCTTCCCTCTTCCTCTTTGCAACAGCAAAAAGACTGTATCTCCATAGGAAGGGAGAGCTAGGGAAGCCTATGTGCTGCATGTGTGACTGTCAGAGTGGGTGTCACTGCTGGAAAGGGCTGTGAGCATAAGCATGGGAGCTGGGAACAAACTTTCACCTCCATCCTGCAGAATGCTCCTTCAAAGCTCCTCTGTGTGTGTGTGTTGTGTGTACAGGGAGCAAAGGTAGTGCATAGAGTCTGCTGCACTGTTTTGGGAATGGTCTGTGGAGAACCTGTGTGCAGACACCTCAGAGCTGTGCCTTTTCTTTCTGCTCCAGAGGAGTTTATTGCCTCTATAACCCTTCCTGTGGAGTGGCTCATCTTCACTCTGTGCTAGTTATTCTAGTTGGTGTCTAGCAGGAAGTCCCTATGGGCTGCTCTTTAGACTTGGCTTTCAGCAATATATCCATGCCTACACTCACTTTTTGGACAGGGCCGACTAGAATAGAAGATGTTTTTCCTTTTCCTTGTGTTGACTTGGACCACAGAGGTATAAGTAACCACAGGGAATCATCCTGTTTCCATATTGAAAAGCTGCATTTCCATGATGTCAACCTAAAAGCTGCAGACCCTCAGATGGTGGCAAGAGTGCTGTGTTCATCTGCTCAGCACTCTGAGCACAACCTGCTCGTCTCTCTGCATCGGTCAGACATAAACAGGGCTGCGGTTTTTGGCTGTGTCCACTGCCTAAGGACTGGTGACCTTGTCCTTATCTGATATGTTTCAGATACTGGGAAAACATCAGTCACCTTTAGCTTCCTCATCATCACATCAGCTCCTGTCTTTGTGTCCATTGCTCCCAAACTCCTTGTCAGGCAGAGCGCTCACCTCGTGCAAGGTGGTCTTGCAGTTTTGAATTCATAGCACAGTGGATGAGGTTTTGGCAAGCAAAGCTTCAGCTCTATTGGAAGCATTTACCCATGAGCTACTTAATATAGTTCAGTATACTACAGTGTCTATATGGAAGAGGCAGAGGGAAAGGGTTGCCTAAATATTACCAGTACAAATCAGATTGGTGTTAATGCAGCCAAAGGTATGGTCTATTTATACACCCACCCTTTAACACATGTGAATGTGCTTAACTCTGTGAGAACCTGCAAAGCCAGGAGCTATATGAACTTGGCTGTCACACACTCCTTAATGCATTATTTCTCCTTTTGTCTGTAGATCCTTCTAATGCCAAATAGCTCAAGACTTCAAAGACATACCACAACTTAAATCTGTCCTTCATGGTTTTGGTTCCTTCAGCATCTTGCTGTGACAAGCCAGCTTGTCACTGGCTCTAGATTTTAAATATAAGCAAATTATAACAGTTCATGTTACCTGGCCCATCTGAGCTAGAAATGGGCACCTTGTCTCATTAGAAAAGCAGGCATCTCTCTTCCACTGGACGCAAACTCCTCACTGGCTTTGAAATATTTCACCCTGCTCCCACCCCCCAAGTTACAGCTTATTTGGCCAAATCCATTAGGTCTTATTTCCAGAAAATGCTGTATCTCAGAGTACTTCTGAAATGATTACAAGGTGACTAATATAGGTAAGATACCTGACCTAATTTTCATGTAATTGGCACGGATTACTTGCTGAAGCTGCTTTCTCATCTAAGAGATTAAAGTAAGCATTGCAGAGCATAGATGTACCATCTTGGGGCATTTATAGGACACAGATGAGGCTCCTGAATTTTCTCTTTGCATGCTGAACTCTGTGTAAGCTTAGGCTATTTGAAGAGTTGCTGTAACTAGTTAAGTTGGAATACAAAATGAATGAAAAACAGAAATGCATTTTAGCTACAAACCTCTAAACACAGTACTCTCATTTTTTGACCTAGCTGAGCAGGTAAGACAGCAGATGTGAAAGCAATACTTTCCTGCTTCTGGCTGTCCCAGTTTGCTGTTCCTTCCCTTGCTGGCCAGCAGCAGGCAATAGTGTCCTGTCATGTTCAGGTGCACAGTGGGTCTCTAACCTGAGCTGCTAATCAATGGGATTAGCTCTGAGCCTGTGCAATAAGCTTGTCAAATGGAAAAACAAAAGGCAGATATTACTGTAAGGCTATGTATGTTGTCTGTAAATGTAGGCAGTAACCTTCTCTTCTTTCACTGAGCAGTGTGTAATCAAAAGATTGACATTGGTTTTCTTCTGGAGAAGGTACTCCCCCATTTAATGCCCAGAACACCTTGTTGTTTCAGCCTGAGCATGTGTGCTTTGATTCTGGTGTATTAGAAAAAATGCAATATGTGTAAAACTGAAAATTATGTAGGAAAGACATGAAGATGCACAAACCAGGGAAATTCCATGAGTAGAAGGATCTTGTTAAATGGATTTAGGAAATTATCCTAAATATCATTTTAATGTGATTTAGGTCTTTTTTCCTTTCATGTCTCATTCACATGATAATGAGATATTTTGTTCCACCAACAAAATGGAGCATTAGCTTAGAGGACTGGATTACTCATAGCAAAGACATGGCTGTTATGTGCAAACTTTCGATGTTCTGCCAAGGTCAGTTTGTGGGGGTTGAGATGAAACTGTTTCCTAAACTGTGAAAGTGATCCCGGGTACCCAGCCTGCTGGAATGCCTGAAGGTTTTATGGATTCCTTCCCCTTTAAGCCCACTAGCTGGGTATCTGCTAATGCAGGCTCTCTTTTCCTGCCTGCATCACTCTAGTGAGGCTGACTTAAGGGAAAGCACTTTGCTTTGCTTTGACTCCTCATTTTGTTTTCTGACTTCTTCTTTGCCTGCAGAAGGAGCTCCTACAGCAGCCTCTTCTGTAGATAACCAAAGCAAAAGGGACTTGAGGCATCGGGAAAGATTAATGTAACACTCATATTTGAATATGACACCAGACCCACAATAGGAGTGGGAAGGTGTCAGGTTATTCTCAAATCTACTGTTATAGCCCCAAGGAAAGGTGGTATCTGCTCTTGGCAGTTCAGTGGCGCTCCTGCTGCTGCTGCCCTGGCTGGGCACCAAACCTGCTGTGGTGCAGGTACAGCCCATGGTGTTCTGCTGTCCAAGAGGGGTGCAGTGGCTAGGCACAGCATGGCCCAGAGACCCCCACTACCTGTGACTGGATTTTGGGACTGACAGGTTCACATGAGTAACCACCTGAAGCCAAAACAAGAGCAAGTTAAACCCAGGTATCTTCATATGTCTCAAATCTGGCTCACTCCTCGTCTGGGAAGGTTTGGTGACAGGTTGCATGTCATTCAGGTGATGGAAACAAAAGGTAGCAGAATAGATTTTGCCTTGGGGCTGAGGAATTAAGGTGGGCTTGTTCCTTCCACCAATTTAGAGGAGGTGTGCACTTGCAAGTCCTATGACCGAGCTGGTCTTAGTGGTGCCTGAAGTTTGTTGGAAAGACCCTCTCAGTGGTGCTTTCCAGAGCACCAAGTGTGTTGCCCCCAGTTCAGGCTGACTTTGCACACTCCTCCTGCTGTTTACAGACTATTGCTGGTTTGTCTGTGCTTGCCCAGAGCTCCTGGAGGTGACCAAAGCCTCTGCTCTGGCTTCCCATTTCTAGTGGCTCAGAGCTGAGCATCTCTGGGAAAGCTTCATGTTAGAAGCATGCACCAAAATGAAGGTGTCAGAGTAGGCTCTTTAACTGTTGAAGTGGTGCAGTTACAAACCATGTCTGTTTAGGAACATACTTTTTTTATTGAAGAGGTCGAAAGATTATTGGGATGAAGCTGATAAGCAGCACCTGGAAAGATAAAGTTGCTAGCGTACTGTTTTTCTCTATGTAATGTGACCCCTAAGGTCATTTAATGCATCTCCTTGATGTGACTGGGAACTACTCTGACTTAAATGCAGAGCTGGCATGCAGCTATAGAGAGTTTGATACATTTTCTGAGACAACCCACACCCGATTTTTGCTGCAGCAGAAGCAGAGGGCTGTGCTGAATGCACAGAGGTGCATATGCATGCTACTCTGGAGAGGGAGTTGACTAGAGTGAGCCTAGATGATGGAAATAAGGGTCCTGCAAGGACAGGACTCACCAGATCTGTCTTAAATTGATGGTAGCCTTTGAGATGAACACATTCTCTGCCTACGAGGCAGATGAAGTTGGAAATCTGTGCTTGGGGCGAAGTGGAGGAATCCCACTTGAAGGATCAGGCACAGATTGTATCCCCAAGTCTTCATTTACCTGCCTTCAGACTTTTAACATTTTTCACTCTTTGCCTGTGCTATACAGGATTTTAATTCAGGAGTTAAAAATCTAAGGGACATCTGACTTTGCTGGGATTTCTAAGCTTTCATGATGTCACTGGCAGACTTGGATCCTGGGAAGCTTTGTCTTAGGGCAGGACGTGAAGATGAAGGTTCTGTGTAAGTACAGAAAGTAGTAGTAAATTTCAATCAAACCTAGAAAGAAGCAGTAGAGGGCAGAAAGATGTCTTTCCTCAGCTGGAGCAGTTACTCTCTTCAGATCTATAAAGAGGATGTTGCCCAAATTTTCTGAACTTGCTTTAAAGTACATCTGAGATCTCAAGTAGGTGTAAGCTCTAGTGTATTTACTGTCTGAACAGAGACAATGCATCACAGCCTCACCCGAATTTTATTGGAATCAGCTGCCACTACCCTGGAGCAGAAGCAAGAAAAAACAAAATTAATATTTGGATAAACAGCCCATTAATTTGATGACAACTGTTGTTCTCCATTTCAGGGTCCAGAGAGCAGCCTGGGCAGTGAGCTAATGAGAACACCAGAGCTGCGCAGACTTGGGGGAGGTGGGGGGTAGAGAAGAAAACAGAACAAACACACTTTTTGTAGCTTGGAGCTAAGGGGATTCAGCCAAAGGTTAATTGCTTTCTACCCTAAAATGCTGTGAAGTGTTGCTGCATGGTGTCATACAGCTGCTTCATCCCAGCCTAGGGGTGTCTGTTTCAGTGGTGGGTGGCATGAGCCAATATCCTTTTTTTAACCGCATGGGGGTGTTGCAAGGTCTCTTGCATTAAGACTTCCAAAAATCTGGTAGAGCTTGGTTGGTATTGTTTGGGATATCACTGCTCCATGGAAGCAGTTAGCAAAAACACCAAATGGGCAGCCCCTCTGTCTTCTTGCTTCTCCCTCATTGGGAAAGACGTGTAGAGGGAGCAAGTGGTAAAGTCTTGATGGGTGGGCCCTTTGGAGCTGGGAGGAGCTGTGAACTTGAGGAAAGGGGCAGTCTATCACTCTGTGGTCACCTGCTTCTGCAACAAGCACGTTTGTTGTCTTTACTGCCAGTGGACAAGCTATTGCCTAATTCTGCATGCCTGCTCAGGTGTGGGGTTACTGAGCTCATGTGCTGACTACTTCTCCTAGCTAACTAGCCTTCTTCCATCATAGACTTGAGGCTCTACAGCGAATAGGTAGTCATAATCAGCACCAAGGAAACAGTGAAACATCAAAGCATAATGGTGGGGGACAATAACAAGTTGTAGCTGAGACCTGAGAGTAACCTTTAGCTCTGTATTATGAGTATGTTGTAGTAAAGGCTCAGAATATTCGTGTGGCTTTTGTAACTGGCAACAGATGTTGCTTTGGAGAACAAACTTTCTGCCATGAAAACGTTGTCTTTGATGCCTCTCAGTTGAAACTCTGCTTTGAACAGAGGAGTACCATAGTGAAATTATCCTTAAACTCTATCTTGGTCACTATAAAATATGACTGTCTCTTCTTGATTGTCTGTTTTCTAGTTGAAACCAGGTGTTAATATAAAAGCCACATAGCCCACTTCTGTACTACTAACTTGTGCTTGAGCAAGTGTGTGCTTATTGAAGGTTGGAGCCTGACTATTTTCAATGCCCAGCTCAGGTAAGGAGGAGTTGTTTCCTCTGTGATTCTTATTCCACATGACAGGATGGTCTGAGAAAACCCTGAAGGTTTCATTAATGTCTCTTCCTATCTCAGTCATGTGTGCATGGCTCATTCTGCACTGCTGTGCACCCAGTCTGGTTCCACCCAACTGCCAAAAGGCAAAGTGTGGGATCACAGCACTGTTCCAAATAATCAAGCTTTTTCCAGACTTAATCCCCCTCAGAAAGGAGAAGATACAGGCAATAGAGGAACTAGGCATAGGTGCACTTTGGGATTTCCATGTAGATCCCTCCCTTTCTCTTTCTGACAGTGAAAGAGCAGGTCCCAGTTGGTCTGCTTCTAGAGAATACACATAAGTTTCTTGCGTGGTGCTTAGGCAGCTGATGGTCAAATTTGGAGCATGGGCAACTCTTAGTGGACAAACTGTCCCTATGAAACTTGCAGCTCACTGGAGAGCAGTGTGCCAGTCTCCTTAAAACACAGAGCTGCTGCTCTTTTTACCTCGTGTGTGTAATCCTGTTAAACACTCCCAAGAGCTCCCTTTGTCAGGGCTGGTTCTTTATGGTTGATGAGGGGAGGAAAGGCTGGGGTGACCAGGCACTGGGCTCAGGTGGGAGTGCTTCTCAGCCTTTGGGTGCCTGTGGAGCAGCTGTCCTGGGGTTACCAGAAGTTTCAAAGCTTTCTGTCTTCAGGTTTGTGCTTGCACCCCTCCCTATCTCTGTTTTTAAGTGCAGATAAACTACCGTTGTAGTTTTGAAATATGTGAAGTGGTTAAAGCACCTTTTCAACAAGGTTTTAGTGTGTTCTGCTTTTTAAGTGCCCTATTGCAAATAGGGTGATGTGCCTCTGCTTTTGCTGGAGCTGGGTATCACATATAGGATGAGTCTGTCTTTCTGCATATTGGTACAATAGAAAACCATGAGTTTTTCTGCAAGAAACTGTCTGAGTCAGCAGGATTGCCCAAACTTTCAGAGTGAACTGCAATCCATATTACCAATGGTATCAGTCCTGCTTTCTTTTCCCTACTTGTCTTCTGGCCTAATTGAAGATGCTGGATCTGACTTGTTAGACTGCAGCATGAAAGGTCACTGAGCCCAGCATGGCTGGGAACAGGATGTGTAATATTGCTTCCATGACTCTATTAGTAACAATTCGTGTGAGTAAGTTTGTGGAATAGTTATGGGCCATCTGCTTGCATCTGCAGTTGCTCAACAGCCTAAAAGTACACTTTGAAGTCAGATCTACTAGAGCTGACCCTACTAAGTTCTTGCTTTTCATTCCTAGAACTGTTGCACAGAGTTAGCATCAAGTGTTGTCTTGGAGTCCTGGATCTTATCAGTGAAGCAGATAGGAAGTCTGACAGATTTTTCAGGGTCTGAGAGATCTCCAAAGTAGCTTTAGACTTTTGACTGTTTCACGGGAAACAAATCTTTCCTTGTTTTCATTTTCTTTTTTTCCACATTAAACTCATTTAACAGCATTAAACTCATTTTCTGCAAAGCTGCTTTCAACGGTCTAGCTAATTTATACTGGAAGTAATTGGACACACCTAATGAAAAGCATAGTGGAATTTTGCTATGAACTGCAATGTTCTCTTCAAGTCACTGGTCTCTTCTATTTGATAATTGTTATAACAGCAGTTAAGTAACCTGACTTCTCCCATTCCCTGCCAGTGACGAAAGCTTAAAATGAGTATTCAAATCTGTAACTCTTCTCTAAAGCTTCCTTAACAAAATGGCATTTTCTCCTCTCATATTAAGAGAGGCTCCTGTTCAGCCTTCAGAGACCTCTGACTTTAATAGTAAACCATGGCAAGGGCTTTAAATACTCTAGGGCTAGGGCTTATCTTGAAGAGTCCAAAGGGATCGTGGTGATGCTCTTTGTTTGACTGCAGTGTCTTCTTGTGTAGAGACCACGTTCATTTACTCTCAATTCCATAGAAAATTAATGTTATGTGTTGACCTACTCATTCCATATCATGATTCTGGTCCATACCCAGATTTGTAGTGTTTCTGGGCAATAGCAGCACTTATTCTACTGTTGTGGTTGCAGCTTTTCCTAGTGTGTCTTTAGCATGGTTGATGCCACATGGACGTTATGTTGAGTCGTTCCCCTTCCCTCTTCTGTAGGGTTAATCGAATACCACCTTTCCTGTGCTTTGTAAGGGTTCCCTGTCACACAGCCTTCTTCAGCCTTTGCAAGGCTGTGGCAATATGCATGGAAGGCACCGCAGAGCTGTCAGTGAACTGTAAGTTGCTGCCATCTACCAGCTCAAATAGGGAGTTCCCACCTGGTGTGGTGGATGTTGTGAGCTTTACCCTTCCTCTGTGGGGATTTGTCCGACTGTGCCTGTTCTCAAGCTCTTGAAGGAAATGGATGCCTCATCTTATCTCTTCATGGACAAACGAACTTTGTCTGTAGGTGCATGCAAAAAAACCCAACAAACGAACAGACAAAAAAAACCCCCACAAAAACCCAAAGAAAACTAAACCCCAAACAAACAAACCCCCGATGTGAATCTAAGGTTTTTAAACAATTACTGTCTAGCCCAGCTTCTGTGGGACAGATTTCTTTATGTTACAGGTTCCTGTCCCAGAAGGCTTTTTAAATAATCAAGAGGGCTGGAAGGTATCTGGGGGCTCCTACAGTATAGCCTGCTCTCAGCAAGAGCTTCTGCTCTGTGTTTGGTCCAGAGAGGGTCTTAGCCCATCTCTGTGAGCATAACTCTAATGCTATGAATTATTTCTTGTGGAAACTTTAGCTATTGTGCTTAGTGGGTTTAGAGGAGCTTTTTCAGTCTCCTTTTAATGTATTTGTGTTGGTGGGGATTCTGAGTGGAATTACATGCCTGGGCTTTCAGATAACTGCTGTAAATACACAGATCCACTCCAGTCTCTTACTTCAGAGTAGCAGCTGCTGCGGTGTTCCAGAAACTTCATAGCTTTGACTGCATCTTATTAGTTCAGCACACTATTAATATCCCAGAAGCTTTTTGTATTAGTTTCCACCCTTAATATTGGTTCTCTTTCCTTCTTCCCTGCCCCCTACTTCACATTCAGTGATTAAACGAAATTCATCTTGGGGCTGTTTCAATTAAGATGCCCTTGCTGCCCACACCAGAGGGGAACCAGACTGGAATAAAAGCAGTTGTGCTAACAGTCACCTGGTATATTTAGTGGCAGTGTCATCTAACATGCATTTATGATCAGAAGTAGTGTCTTTCTGCTTCTATATGGAGCATTTGTAGTGCTGGCAAAAACTTTCCAGAGAAACAGCTGCTGATTGGCTCTACTTGTCTATTTGGGGAAGGATCTGTCCTTAAATACTTAGTTATTCTGCTTTCTAAAAATGGCATCAAGCACTTGGCACTATCAGAATTGGACTTAAAACTTTGATGAGATGAATTGGGTGCATTGCACCAAGACCTGGTGAATCTTTGTCTCCCCTGTAGAAATGAAGGCACAAATGCCAGCAAGTGGGCGAAGGTACATTTTGGGCAAGTCAGTGCATGGGGCTCTAAAATGCAAATTACAATCTTCCTCTGGAAGGTTTTAAAACCAAATTTTACATTATTATGTTTAAATGGTTCTGGTGGAAAGGTTACAGGACTAAGGTGCATCTCAGCTACTGTTTCTTCTTAAGGTAAAGAGATTCTGTCCCAAATGGCAGCAATGTCTCTCATTTGAGGTGTTGTATTTTAATAAGGTGGAGAATACAGATTGTTTTCTGCGTAGGGTCTGGGAGCCAACTTGCCTTTGCCAGTCTGCTAATAACCAGAAACAGGGCAAGAAGGAAGGCTCCATCAAGCATTTGGCATGACTTCCCCGCCCTCCTAGTGTGTAAACCATCTGGCTGACAGCTAACTCTGAGTGAAACACAGGTTCTAGGTTTGGCAACTCACCAAGAAGAATTTTGGCCCTTTGGTTGAGAACATTTGCTTCTAAATGTTTCTCAGAGCAGTTACTCTCATCCAGAGAACTGGGAGAGGACCGAGAGAAGGGTTTTAGCCTTGGGCCGAGAGGCTTCGCTCATCTCTGAGCTCTTGCTGTGACACCTCACTCAGGGGAGAGCAATGAGTGAATTCATGTGATACCACCTTGAAACAGAGGGCAGCTTAGGACAGTTTGAGGGTCTAGGACACTGAAATAGCTTCCTGTCCAAAACAGTTTGAATTGGTTGATCTGCATGGCATGTTGTCAGCCTTCAAGGAGAACTGCACAGGCCTGGCTACTGGTCAGCAGGCTGGACTGGGCAGTAGGAAGTTATTAATAGCTGCTCTCCCATGGAAAGAATGAGTTTGGCTTAGATGTGATGCAAAGCTACTAGCTGGTACAGCAAGCAAATGCTGGAAGTCTTGTTTATTAACACTTGAATGAGCCTGTTACGCCTTATGGAGAACTTTGAGCCTCATGGCCTGAGGTCTGAATCTGAGCTGTGTGGTCAGGCAAAACAGATGCAAGCCTGAAGAAATGAGGTTGTCAGGTCTTGGTCAGCCTCAGGGTGTGGTGGGTGTTTCTTCTGCTCCTCAGCAAGTTTAGGTTCCCTCAAGTTCCCTTATGCTCCAGTTCTCACCTGTAAAAATTGCCTCTCTGTTTCTGAAGCAACTTAATTTAAGGACAGAGAAGTGAGAAAGATGCTTTTCCACACACTAAATTTTTTGGAAAGGAAGCTTATTTAAAAACTAAACCCAAGCATGATGAGTGTGGAACAAAGGGTGGAGGAGATTTGGTGAAGTAAATAAAAATTCTCCTCTTGAGTGGAATGGCAATGAGGAATTTCTTATGGGGATTTAGCTGGATCAAAGGTTACAGTAAAGCACATGAGTAATAGATTAGCTTTTCCATGAGTCAGGCAGTGCAGTGTGAATGTGTCTGTATTCTATGAATTTACTTAACTGGCTGAAAGAATATTGAAACTTACACCCTTCAAGGTCTGGGAAAACTGAAAGGTCTTTTCAACTGAAATGGGAGTCCAGTTTCCAGGTGGCTTTGCTTACAACTTTACTTGGAGTATGATGAGGAAAATACCGTAAGGTCTCTGTCCAGATAAAAATCCACCTCTGAAAGTGTGTGGCCATGACAGCCTCTTAGTGAGTTTTGGGAACAGCTAAAGTCAGGTGAAGGTTTTTGGTGTGCAGTAGCTGTAGCACACCCTGATCCTCAGGGATGGGACCAGCTCCACTGGAAGGAGAGGAGCTGACAAAGCATTTCACACAAGGTGCTTCGTGAGTGCCTTGGTCATAAACTATATCAATGGGTCCTCTCCTTTTAATGGCTTGTGGGCAAACTATGATCAGACTGGCTTTAATGATGTTACTGTGAGTATCTGTTGGGCTTGTTCTTGTGCATTTGATTAGAGTTTGGCATTTTTAAGGTGAAGGCTGGGAAAATAAAGTGGAATCGTCTTCACTTTGAGGCTTGTATTTCCCTTTGTATCCTTCAGTTCCCTTCAGAAACAGCTACCCCTTGCAGGAAACTAATACAGACTCTGGGTTAATACACAGAAGTCTCCAAACCAAGCCCTGTTTCAGTGGGACTCGCATTGTACGTCCCTTGTAACAACTGGTGCTTCTTAAGCTTGCTCCCAGAATAACTATGTGGATCAAGTTTTGTCATCTCCCTCATCCTAAAGTTTACACTTCTGATTGTCCTGCTTAGAAGGAGGGTTGCCAGCTGAGAAGGAGGGGGAGCGAACAAGAGTTGGTGGAATATCCATTTCTTATTAAAAATAGTTCTTATGAAAATAGTTTTTGTCCTGACTCTTGTAGAGAAACTCTGTTTTCTTGATGGCTTGTTGCTGATCTCTCCTCTTGTCTGTTTGACTTCCGCCCTGGAAAACAGGTGTAGGGATGCTATAAGTAGCAAGAAGTCTAATGCATGCAGTGAGTTCCTTGCAGACTTTAAATTACAGTTTTCCTTCCTGTGCCACAACCTCAGGTCCCTGACCTGCAACTGCAGCATATTTTCTGTGACTAACAGCTGTAATTCCCTAATTATCATGCTCTGTTCTCCTGCTGTGCTGTAGATTTTGTTGCCAAGGAAGCAAACCAAGTTTCCTCATTCCTACCCTTGCTCTGTATACTTCCAACTGTTTTAAATCCACCATTTGATGCAGCCCATAAAGACAAATGGCTATCTCTTGTTTCAGATATTCAGTCTCCAGAACATGTTACATAGCTATATGCTGGGGACAAAGAGGGCAAAGTAAGTCTTTCTGGCCCTTCTTTTAGTGAAGACAGTCGGTCCAAAACTATTTCTAGGTTAAAAACTGTAAGCATCCTGGGTGGAGTGCTGGACTAAAGGTGGTCTCAGGTAGTGGGCCCAAGTAGATGGTACTTCTGTAATGTGACTGACAAAACTTCTTTAAACCCCTGGAAAATGAAGTTGGGCATTAAGCAGAGATGGCAGTTTTATGTATGTGCTGTAATTGGCATAAAAGCCTCGTGGTTTGAGGATGACTGACATGGTAATGGGGCCAATGGGTCAGTTTCTTTTTGCCCTCACTGTTTTTGAGGTGGGGGAAAAAATGATTGTATGCCAGATAGAAAGAGAATAAACTTGTGCTAGTTTAGATGGCTAGAGCAATACAGTCAGACTGTATTGGGACAAATAAGCAGCTGATTAAAGTATCACAGAAACATGTGAAGCAGCAGGAGAACCATCTAGTTTCCTAAAAAACTACAACTTAATATTTAACCTGTGAAGTATGCAAAGGCATACTTGTGTACTGCATGACACGTTAGGCTCTACTGGATGACACCCGTCATCTTCCTGCAGGATGCACAAAGGCAAGTGTAATGCTCTATGCACTTCTCAGTTTGGACTTGATCAGTCTAATGTGGCTGTGTCCAAAACATTCACATAAAGCCTCCATTGCTCTTGGTGGGGATCGGTGACAAACAGGAATGCTTTCCATGGGTCCAGCCTCCAGTAATTAATTCATGTCTCGCTCCAGAAATATCATCCAAGTTTCAACATGAATGATGTCTCCTAGGTCACAAGATAAAAATTACTGACTCCGCAGGGGGTTTGGTGCTTGACTCCTCTGACCGTCAAACTGAGAAGGGGGAGGCTGCTCCTTCCTCTGGATCACTGGAGTTAAAGCCACAACGGGGTCTAGGAAACATGACACCTGAGGTCGGGGGGGAGGGCAATAAAGGAAATTGTCTGTTTGGCCTCAATCAGAGGAAAAGGAAAGATGAAATACAACTGCCAAAATAAAGGAGTAAGTTTAAAGAATACAACAGATGTCCCTAGAACTAAGACTGTCCATAACTGCTTTATCTGCAGACTTCACAAAAGACTTTATAGAGTGCATCATGTAACTGGTAAGCATTGATTAGGTATGGATGCACATAAATCTAGGGGGCCTGTTGTAGATGGATTTGCACTACAGAATAACAGTGGGAAGAAGCACTTCCTGTATGGCAATTCTGAGCTGTTCAAATGCATCCAGATTTCATAAACTCTGCAGGTAAAATTGTTGTCTTCCCCAGTGAGCTCTCCTGGACATGTGCTGCTGGTGGCCTCAAGCTGGGAGCGAGCGACTTTTGGTGGATGGCTGTTGGTGAACAGAGTGAGTGGCACTCAGATGCTGAAGGACTCCAAAGGGGAGGAGAGCGCACTCACCTGTTTCTGACTCAATGAATAAACAAACAGTTATAAACAACCCAAAACAAGGGACCTGTATGGGACAATGAGTAGCCAGATGAATGGTCCTAATATCATAAGTCATGTGGCAACTTATTTGGAAACAGCTTGTCTTAACTTTATGGACCAGAATGGCTGTGATGGACCTGACTAGTACCTTATGGTAGTGCTCCCTGGTGTTGCACAGACATTACTGTCAAAACTGGCAAATGGGTAACTCTTCTTCAAACTTTAAGAAAAGTATTGAAACTGAAACTCATTCTAGATAAGAAAATGGAGTGGTTTAATGACTCTTTTATAATATGGGTGTCAAAAAGGAATGCTGGAGGCAGAAACTGGCTGAGCACAAAGGGAGGGAAGCATTCAGATCTACTGCTCTTAAACTCAGAGGAGTCCAGTGATGAGTCCAGGAGTCCAGCCTGACTGGGAGGCAGCTCAGAGGATGCTCGGCAACATAACAGCACTGTGTTGCAAAGAGGGAGTGGGTATTGTTCTCTTTAGCTTGGCAAGGTTTAGGCCTGCACCCTAATGTAGAATATGCAGCAAATTATATGCAGCACTTAATGGCACATTCATGTAGTTGTGTTTTAAGGTGCAGGCTTCCATCACAGTAAACCTGGTGAGTCACTCTATCCAGAATCAGTGAAAATACAGCTCTTGCACCAGGCTTGGTTTGTTAACAGCGCTAGGAAAGCTTACGTGAGAAAGTCAGGTATCTGCCTGCTAGGCACGCATGCCACCACAGGGAAGAAGATGTTTTGTGACCATTGAAACTATGCTTAGCAGCCAGGAGCACTGTCCTGCAGCATTCCTGCTAAGGCACACTCACAGCTGAAAACACCCAAGCTATGGCACTGGGGAGTTGGGTTACACAGGGAAGCAAGCTGACTCTTTCGTAGCTGAGCATCTGCTGAGTATAGCACAGCACAGGCAAAGACACAGTTGCTTGAGGGCTACCTTTGACTTGCTTCTGTGGAGGTAATGCTTGCTGAGGCTGTTGGAGTGTGCATCTGGTTCTCCTGAAAGGAGAGAGAGGGTGTGTTGATAACCATCTTGCTTAGATAACTTGGGATAGTATACATATACTTTGCAAATAAAATGAAGCTTTGACCAGAGTTGTGAATTAAATCAACCAACTTGAAGTCCACACTGCAGAGGGATGGTTGCTGCACCATAATGCTAAGGTATAAAAGTTTTCTTTTTTGCTGTTATTGGTGTTGGTTATTTGGCTTCAAATGAGTGACTCAGGTAGGTTATGGACATTGAAATTAACCACTCTTATTAAATAGTTGGGGGGAAATGAGTGTCAGTCTCTGGCTTCTAGCAGCCTTCTGTTCCTGTGCTATCCAACTCTATGAGGCTTACAGATGTACCACCAGCTAC